>NW_013665869.1:78483-90678 GCF_000517525.1 Limulus polyphemus | reverse complement strand
CTACTGCTATACTTTTGTCTGGATGAATGCAAGTGCTACTGCTATACTTTTGTCTAGATGAGTGCTACTGCTACTGCTATAATTTAGTCTAGACGAGTGCTACCGTTACTGCTTTACTTTAGTTTAGGCGAGTGTTAGTGTACTGCTATAATTTAGTCTAGACGGGTGCTAGTGCTACTGCTATAATTTAGTCTAGACGAGTGCTACCGTTACTGCTTTACTTTAGTTTAGGCGAGTGTTAGTGTACTGCTATATTTTAGTCTAGGCAACTGCTAGTGCTACTGCTATGCTGTGTGCACATCACCTATACTGTTATATTTACTTTCAATTTTATTGATGCATTGCCATGTAGAGATTTTACCGAACTAAAAATTTACAAGCAACAAAAGCGGAATTGTATCATTTTGGTTCGACAGTGTCACTCCATCCATTCTACCCCTCCCCACCAGTAGCACAGCAGTATGTCTGCGGACTTACAACGTTAAAAACCGGGTTTCGATACCCGTAGTGGGCAGAACACGGATAGCCCATTGTGTAGCTTTGTGCTTAACTTCAAACAATCGTCCACTCTAAAAATTACATTTGTAAGTTACTTCAGGAACATTCATTTATTCTACAAACTCTAATAAATAAACACAAAAAAGTACTAGAAGCACAATTCTATTCTAGATGGCATTACAAACAAAGTAAAACAAAGACTTGGAATAAAAAAAAAGATATTATTTTCTCTAAGCCTTTTAAGTGATGCAAAACTATTGTCTGTTTTTAATAAATCTTTTCTTAATCTTGCCATCAGTTTTATACAAAATTGTGCAAGTACAAAAGGGATTTTCTGTTTTATAAAACTGAATTTGATATAGCCCTTCTGGTTTTCTATTATTTATTGTAATTTTGATATATATCTTATTAGTTTGGCTAGAAATATTTTGAGTTTTATCAATAAAACCAATGAGTTTGTACATAAATTGCTTTAGAAAATTTGTGCCTATGATCATACATCCTGCAGGTTTAGTTACAAGTGTTATAGATTTGGTTATATTCCAAGTGGGTTCAGTTGCAAGTCCTGTAGATCTAGTTATACACTTCGGTTATATTCTATGCGGATTTAGTTACAAATCCTGTAGATCTGGTTATATACTTCGCGAGTTTGGTAAAAAGTCCTGTATATTTGGTCATACATCTCATGCGTTTGGTTATAAACCCTGTAAGTCTGGTTATACACACCGCAAGTTTGAACCAGCAGTAAGTTACCATTGCTATTAAAAAAAATAATAAAAAATCAGTTATTATATGCTTTTGTTTATTTCTGGATATTCGTGCAAAAGTACTCGATACTATGTGTGCTAGCCGTTCTTCATTTTGAAATGACAGACAAAAGGGAAGGCAACGACACCCACCACCAAGTCTTGGGCTACTCTTGTCTACCCAAATAGTGGGATCTGGCCGTCGTCCTTATAACGTATCCACAACTCCAAGTACGGAGCGTGACGTTTTATTATATATATATATATATATTGCGATAAGGGGATGCTAATGATGAACACGTGGATTCATAGTCGGGCGAGTTAAACATTCGGCCACGCTTTCCCAAAATTCAATATCTGACATCTTAAACTTGCACGGTACCTTATACTCGCATAGGTGAAATGACTAAGTGAAGAACCATGTAGTTCGTGCATAGCCATCTCTAATTTAGAACCACTAATCAATTGGAGGGCAACCAGTCAGAAGAACCAGCCACTTATGTGATACTCTTAACAGATATAGTTAGACTTACAGTCACAGTTATATCGATCCCACAACTGAAGCTGCAAAGTAGGTTTGCAGCACAATTATGTCTTGAAATTTGGACCTTACGATCCTCGGGTTGGCGTATTAACCTTAGGCACACATGACCCTCTTAAATTAGGAACAGTTACATATATTGTGAATTTAACTTAGTAGAATGTTAATAATTGGTCAATACAAGTAAAAATATATTTATATTTATTTAGAAGTAACATCCTGAAGGTATCTATAAAAATTTGAGTTGCAAAGAACAGAAATAATTTCAAACATCTTCATAACACTGGGTCAGTGTTTTGCTTCAACACACACACACACATATATATATATATACTAGTGGAAGAGAAAATTAAGTCAGAATTATCTTTATGTATCTCAGGACAGAAAACGTCGATACTTTAATGTGATTCGTTATTTGGAGGTGTATTTCGAAATGAATATGCATTTATATGTAGTAAGTGTTTGTAGCATACGTGTACGATATAAACCTGACTTAAAGCTAAAAACTGAAACCTTTTCTACTCGATCAGATTTCAAGTTTAGAAACTTTGTAAAGCCATAGAAAAGTTGCTTCTTATACGACATATTTCCTTTTGCGAAGTCATAGAGAAGCCATAATTTCTAACAGTGAGAACGGACGCATATAATCCTAACAAATTCTGACGTAATTGACATGGGTATAAAACGGCAGTGACTGACATGCTAGAACTCTTTAAGGTATTGCAATGATACTACAGACAGTAGAGGCTTAACTAAATGTATAATCGTCTAGTAGAAAATGAAACATGACGACACACCTTTTTTGTGGTTTTTGGAGGTTAAGATTTTTTTCTTTCAAAACAAGCTTCTTTTAACCAGGTTGTTCTTAATTTATACGATGAAATAATTGACTATAAAAAGAAAAACAATTCTTTGATAGATTGTTTAGGCAGAGTATTCATTATGCAACTTTCTTGAATGGACGGCAACTGCCTGTTGTAGAAACTCAAATATTGAGAACGATGTCTCGAAAGGCGGAAGACTTTCGAAACGTCGTCCTCTACACTTGTGTTTCAACAACAGGCAGTTGCCGTTCATTCAACAAAGTTTCGTCAAGAAAAAAATACTGTTTTTATTTCAAGAAGCACAATACCCAGATATGCGATGATTATTTAATAAATTTTTAAATCGTCAAACTTTAAAACCTAATTTCCTATCGTTTCCCCTTTAATTGTTTAACAAATTAGGTTAACTATCAATTTAGCTCTCTCATCGCTGTGTGCTCATCTTTTTATATTTCAGGAGTTCGAAAGACACAACATAATGAATTAATGTCTTCATTAACTTCTATTTCTAGCTTCTACGTCATTATACGTCTTAAGAATAAGGTGTTTATATTTAGATGTTATTAAATACTCATTAAAATAATAAAGAGAACACATTAGTACGAAACGAAAACACTTGATGTTTACAATGCTATTTAATTGTGAACCTTCTAGGAACAAATATGATCAATATAATTAGAAATATAACTTTCAGATTAACTTAAAATGTCACCCCCACCAGTGCTATGTCTGCGGACTTACAACGCTGGAAACCAGGTTTCGATACTCATGATAGGCAGAGCACGGATAACCAACCCATTGTGTAGCTTGTTGCTTAATTACGAACAAATATATACTTAAAATGGTAGCGACATCCATCGTCAAACTTTTCAAAGCAAGTCTATGTATAAAATATCGTCAGTCCTGACATTAACATTTAATTTTTTTAAAATAAAAATAATTTAATATTACTTATGTACACGACAACTTAGAATATATTAATTTTGTATAATGAAACTTATTTGTATTATTATTATATTTTTGCCCTATATTTTAAAGAATTGTATCATAAATGAATGTTTGTATGCATGTTTTTGCGCATATTTTTCAGACATGTTTTATGTAAAGGTTTTATTTTGCACTTTACAAGTTTAAATTCATTTTAAAATAGTTTACCCAAACCTATGAAATTCAACACTCTTGGTAAATTAACCATCGCACGATACTGTTTTATGAATGTGCAAATATACGTTAAGACATTAATAGTGAAGAGTAGGTTTATATTTTGTTTTAACGAACGTTTCTTGTGTTCTGTGATTAATCAGTTATAGTTAATCTTTAGCTTAATTTGATGATGATACACTCTGAGTGATTAAAACTATCTGAAAATTCATCTTTAATTTGCGCGGGAAGGTAAAGAACTCAAATTTAAATGATTTTTTTTCTTATTGTTGGGAAAGAAAACAGCTTTTCCATTTTACTACAAAAATCTATATTTTTCATGTTGTTGTTTTAAATTTTTTGTAAAGAATGTTTATTTCAACAACTTTATTTTAATACGTATTCTGACTAGTATTCTTGAATATGTATGGAGCGATTTACACTTAATATTAAATACTTTTTCTGTACACTCGCGTTTCTCTAAGCGTTTCAGTACATTGGGTACTTTGTTAAGCAAGAAGTGATCACGAAACAACGTTCTTTGAGCCTGTAACGTGTTGAATCTTAGTGCTTCTTTCCTGTTCCTCTTAAGTTAATATTTTAAATCTTAATAGAGGTCGCCTTAAGATATTGTAAACTCGTTTGTTGGGGCCTTGACGCCAGTTGGCCTGTGCGTCACCTGTTGATTGGCTGAGGATGATTTCTTATTCTCTCTCAATGAGATGTACACTCTAGAATGTATAACTATTAATTGGTCGTGATTTTCCAGAAACGGTGTGAATCACACACACAACTTGGCTAATTATGTATGAAATATTTAAGAAAACTAACACATCAAATTATGAGCTTTTATGTACACAGCAAAAAGAAAAAAATATATATATATATTTATATTTATATTTTCATTGATACGAAGCTTTGTTCTCAGAAGTCATTTAAGTCGCTGGAATATCTAATTATTCAGTTGTGAGCTGAGATCAAAGTATTAAGAAAACAAACATTTGACATGAATGATATAAACCTGGCTAGCGTACGTATCGTATTGAGTTGCTGCTCGAAGTAACAACTGGATTCTTTAGACTATAGCGTACTGATTTGATACATTAAATTCGTGCTTTACATAATAAAAGGTGAAAACATTTAACTCAAAGCTGTATTTCATATGTAATTACTGAAAACAATTGAGTGTGAGCGTTACTGATTTACAGCTGGTGTCTCTAACCAATTACTTGAAATCGGAACATCATTGTTTGCTTGATGCTTTTACTGTATAAATCAACGTTTTGTTCTACAATATAATCAAACTGCTCTACAATCAATGGCTTCTATGGCGTTAGAAAAATTATATATCACTAGCTGATGCACCCGTTCAACCCACGGGGGGGGGGGGCAGATCCGAATACTAACCTAGACTATCACTTCACGTGAAGCCCTAAGGGTACATGTCAGGTTTGGTGAAATTCGGTCCAATTTTTCGTCAGTTGTAAGCAGACACACACACACGCAGACTTTTGTCAAATAATACTTAAGATTATTTGGGTAGACAAATAGATGAAATATTATATTAAATAATATAATATATTAAAAAACAGTTTCTGTAGCAAACGATCTGTTTATTGAAAGCTTTTTCTTTAAAATTGACACGACAATATTTATGTTAGTGAGGTAAATTAGTCACGTGCGGATGGTATAATAAAGTAGCTTCTAGCACTAAATAATATTTTTGTATATATAAAACCTCTTCCCCCCCAAAACAACAACAACAGAAATAGGACTTTTTTTTCTAAGAGATCAAAAATCTGTTGTTTTTTTAATAACAGTTTAAATACGCAAAACGAAAAATATTCACAAAACCAAAAATTTCATTCTTATTATATCTACCAAATGGATAACCACCCGTGATGAAACACATTGGTATTATGGGCAGTGATTTTGAAAAGTGTTAACACCTCAAACATTGTGATGTCTACAAATCAAAATTAACTGACTTATAATATGGTCTCTTGAGAAAAATACCAATTAACTTGTAAAGCCAGCTACCGAGTAATGCTTCATAAAACATTGTCATGAACGGAGAGACATATCTACGTTTAGACTTACCCTAACGTAAGCTTCCGATGCTACACGCACCGTTATGTCACGCTAACAAGTACATAGAAGAGTTCCGCATTAGCAGCCACCTTATAAAATCTGTACTTTGTGATTGTTGCATGATTTAGTACAACAGAACAGTGCCAGGAAAACGACATTAAACTCTATAATTAACAATATTTATGTACAGCAGCATCTGGTCCTAACAAATACACTTTATAAACCACAATATATTCAACACATCTTTGAAACCATAACGATTTTATTAGATCGTCTGAAAATGCCAACTGCTACAATGGTGCGTTGCAGAAAAATAACAGGATAAGGATTGAATAAGTTGTTTACCTCCAACAGGAAAACAAGCACTAAAGTATATAATCCTCCGGTGGGCCAGAGGTAATTTTAATGATTTTCCACACCAAAATCCGGAGCTCGATTCCCCACGATGGACGCAATGGATAACTCAATGTAGCTTTGCGCTAAAACAGACACCGAAACATTGAAAACTAAAGCATTTAGTGTTATATTATCCACATACTTCATATGGATGAATTCATACATTTGAACGTATTTGAACAACTTGAAATACAAATAAATAAAACACCTTGACGTTAGCTTGAGGGTTTTTCTACTCTATAAAATATTTTGTTAGTCTTATGACGACAAATATTAATTCTGAAGATTTCAGCTGCCGAAGTATATTTGACAACATTCAGGTTTTACATCAATTTGAATTCTTAAGTAAAAGTAAAATAGATATTTTTGCCACCATTCAAACACTCACACAAATTATACTTTAAATAACGATTCAATGTACAGGGTGTCCGAAAAGTCTGGAACCATAGACACTTGCTGCCCTTGTAAATTGAAATAAGTTTGGATTAACAGTAGGATTATCTCGACCTTCTGTTGCTTTGACAACGCCATAAATAGTCGCGTATCTGAAACTAAGAAAAGCTGCAAGTAACCTATGGTTCCAGACTTTTCGGACACTCTGTAGAAATGAGACTTGCATGATTTTTTAGCCAAACCGACTCATGCTCAAAAGTGGCCATGCCTTTTTAAGATCAGTTTCTTAATCATAGTTTCAGTTACTTATTAAGGCCAGACATTTATATATATTATTATGATTGTTACGTATTCATCCTAAAAGATATAAGTAAAATGTATTATTAACTTATATGTATATATAGTAAAATACAGAATGTTTGCAGTATCTAGTGTTATGTAATAACTTCAACCAATGCAGAACCTCGAATGAGGTTATACTAAACTTAACTTTTGTGTCTGACTCATTTGACAACCTAATACTCTCAGGAAAACAATACTGATAAAGGCATTTACTCATTGTAACAAATATTTCGGTTTGCTATTATTTTGCTTAACTAATTACCGGGTAAATGAGAGACACAGAAATGCAAATAATTAACGAAATACTTTATTACTGATATGAAAGGCAAAGAAAATTAGAGAAGTGAAAGTTTACATATTAAACCATTATCGAGTTTCTTCCTAAATAAAGTGAACGAACCTAAACTACTGTTCGGATGGGAATCATTACTTTCACTTTATGAAATTAATAATCCAAATAATGGTGATATATTATAAGCTTTAGTTGTGAATTATATTCCTTTCGGCTGTAAAAATATCGATTTTTGACATTAATAAACAGCTCTATAGCAACCAAGAGAACCTGTAGAGACAATAATACTCCCACATACAAAACAACAACAAAACACATTTCCTAGCTATATCTTCTAGCCATTAGATGACGTCAGAAAACAAGAAGTTCAAAAGAACTCTAAAAATGAAAAGCTTTAGAAAGTACCGAAAGAAAGAAATGATTTATTTGAAACACTTAGCTCTTAAACATACTGCTTTCATAAAGGTTGTGATCAATGTTTATAGCCGATAAGGGCATTTCTGTTGCTTTTTTAAACGTGTGTTCTTCAATATTTCGTCTTATGAAGAAAAAAAGAACATCAAATGACGAGTATGTCGTCAAGTAGAGGGTGGAATAAAGAGTGGGGATTTCAGACAATCATTGTTCACTGACGCTACGGCTACAAGCGTAATGTTTCTCACAAATCTCGTTGAACTGTAAATGTTAAGCTAAATTCAATTACAACCATTCTAAAAAATAGTTCTTCGGGTAGCGACAATAGGGATTAACGAGTTTAATAGTCGCCACTCCGACTAAATGGTGTAGAAATTGTTGTATTCATAATTATCACAACCACGAAATTCATAGCTCGTATAAATATTATTCATTTACTTGCTATATAATGTTTCTCTTTCTGTGTCGATGTACTTGAGGTTTGGCCATTAATATTAATTAATAAATAGATACATAGTAGTCGATTAATGTGGTTAAAGGCTGTAAATAAAATGTTTTATTACAATGATGATACATAGAAAAAATCGCGAATGTTTTATGTTTTTCTCTGAAAAAAAAAATGTTTCTTTACCAACGCGACTAATCAGATTGTTAAAGATCGGACATATTTAGGTTTGTACAAGAGCTTTATCACTTTCATTCATATATTACACAAAAATAACACAGTTACCGACTATACAAATTAACTTTGTTATACTATAAAATAGGGTTAAAATTCTCAATATTCTTCTTAAAATTTCTTTGCTTCCACGATAAATGTCTCAAAACAGTCTTGTATGTTATTTATAATTGTAAATCTTATATATCAGAAAACTGATAACGCTTTAGAACACAAAGAATTAGAATGATATATTTTTGCTCTTGAATTTATAAAAGAAGCCGCTTCTCATGAGCCAAAGATAAACCTTACCCATACATTAGCGCACCAAAATAATCAGTATATGTTAAAATGTATAGCCACTGCCTTGGGAAAACAAAGTATCTGAATATGATCAATGCGAACAAATGCTCAAATACACCAGATGGGTAGATTAGTAGCGATGAATGTGTGCAAGATGTGAAAACGCCGTAGATTTGTGAGAGAAGAAATTATAGGTTGCTGGAAATGGGGAAATCAGTTCCAGAAATGGTCTCAATGCTCGGTCACATGTGAGTTAGTGTGCAATGTTTGTTAAATGGTATCAGGAACAGTAATTTATTGTACAGTGTATATTAAATGGTATCAGGAACATAATGGTTTGTTATGTAATACATATTAGATGGTATCGAAAACGAATGATTTACTGTGGTTTGTATTTTAAATGGTATCTTATGCAGGTGTAATATCTTGGATACTTCTATATATTTTCAGTGAAAAGTTTTGTTGTTGTTGCATTCTGCAAGTGTCGAAAACAACGGAATAAGACTAAAGATGCTTTTTGATAGTTTAGAGAACCATAATCTCAATAAGTAATTAACTATGATCTCTAATAAGTAACTAAATAGTTTTCTGTGTGTAACTGTTTTACAGGAAGAGACGGCGCAAGTTAAATAGGGGCATTTATTACGTTTATTACAAACTCGCGTGCTTCGATTTCAGATTTTACACTCTTATTAATTTACCTATATGTTATTATGTTCCCGACCAGAAAACAACATTCATACGTTCTCTGTTATTTCTATTTTCGATTTGCAAGTATTTTCAAATAACTTCTAGTTCCGAATAGTTGATTGATGCACTACTTTTCCAAAAGTATTCAAACATGTAGTCATGGAAACGGTCTTGACGATCTGTTTTAGTACAACATAGCATAGAAGTTGTGTTCGTAGAAACGGTCTTGATGTTCTTTGTTTTAATAAAGCACAGAATCTGCATCTTTAGCCTGAATACCTAACTGCAGCTATTCTGCGAATCTTGCTCGTAACTAGGTTCACTCTGATATCTGTTGGAGTTTTTCTCCGTTTATTGTTTTAAAAGCTCGACGAAACAAAGAGGGTTGTAGTCTAACTTTTGAGTGTGTCCATCTAGATAATCTCAAAGATGATCTATAGAGTTAATATCTGGGCTCGGAGTAGGCCATTTAAGGCGTTGATATTGTTACTTTCAAACCAGGCATGGCTTGAAGTGCTTTGTGGCAGGGAACATTAACTTGATTGAACGACATATTGGCCTGCTGACTAAAAGACTCTGCCACGGCTCCTTCTGATATTTTCAGAAAGTTATACATAGAGATAACACCAGAAAACCCACAATTTCTTACAATTGTTATAATTGCGGCCGAATTATTCAACTGGCTGTCTCCAGCTCCATATTTGGCCATTACTTCAAAATTGGGTGAAGCAGTTCTCATAATGTCAGTGCTAAAAAGAAAAAAACACCAATAGTTTGTGTGGATGTTGTATTGTTTGTAGATTCCAATCCTTCAAATTTGCCTGTATTCATAGAAGGCATGCTCCATACTCCTCACATGTATGGTGTACATTCAGAGTTAGCAGCTTTTGATGAAATTATAACAGTGATTGTTTATCCAGTTTTAATATAAATATTTTAATATTTGGCTGACCGTATCAGTTTTTGAAATATTGAGCTGTCGAATTCCCGATACGTTTAAATAGAAACATTCACAGTAAATCACATATGACGAAGTATTGCTCCTATTTCGTATATTGACCTAGCCCACTTCCTGTCGTACTAACACTGTTCTATTTGTTATTCTACAGATAACTGAGTTAGCTATTCAGGTTTAACGTGGTGCTTTTTAGACAAAGCATTTTGATAATCATCCATATTGGAATTGCACAATTTTATTTTTTTTGTGTGTGTGTGCTGGTGGATGAGACCACAAAACCACAACTGACGTTACATAGTGTAGGAATAGAAACGATTAGAAACTTCAAAAAGTCAGGTGATCTGTCATTCTTTCCGTCTGTTGTTTGTTTATTAATCTATATCAATATCGGCAATTCTACTCAAGGCTGATTTATGGTAATAGTGAAAGTTGCACATGAAATTTAAGTTCGACAATAATTGATACCCGATCCGATACATTCCACTGGAAAATATACATTATTCAGTTATAGTGTAACCTGTAGAATAACTTATCTTAAGATTCGTTTAGAAAAGGTTTATATTGAATTAGAAATATCAAGACTTACAGCGAACATACAATCTTGTCAAAATGCACAGAAAAAAATATTTATTCTTCCCGAGATTTGTTAACGCGTATTAAAACGAGATTTATTCTCTTATATTAACCACTTTGTGTTGCCCATATATATTTACAAATCTTAATGAAGCGTTATTTCAATAAAACCATATAGGATTATCCCTATCCATGAACAGAATATTTATCTATTCAAGTATGAAACGACCAGAAGCTTATGGACAACATATATTGATAATTAGAGTGTGTCATTATATCTCTGTCCAACATTAGTGTGATTTATTACCAGAAGCTTCGTTCACAGAAGAATCGAATCACATTTTAACAATATACGTGTGATAAATCTGAAGGTTTGCTTGTGAGTTTATACTGCTGTTGTGTTATCCTCTACGATAATATGCATGTGCTGCACGTGTGATTTAAGTCATTATTACATTCTTCTCGCTCCGCGCTTACATCTTGATCAGGCGTCATTACCATCCATCATCCCAAGAAAATACTGAGAGAATGTTACGTAATTTCATTAATTTCCATAAAATAGACCCATGTTTTCTAAACGGTTTACGGATAACAACGTGGATTAAAGTAAAATTAAAGTGTTTATTATGCGAGATTTGTTTTCAAACGTAAAATAAACCTTAAAGCTTATTATGCCGAGTAAAAAATAGTTTAGTAAAAATGTATGGGATAACAGAGGAGCTGTTACGTCCGAGGTAGAGTAAACGTTAGTATCATATATGCCTGCTACATACAACCCTTAATCCAAGTTTCTGTATCCTGGTAAAAGTATCATTTCAATGTCCTTATTGTCCATATTAGAAGAAATACTTCATTTAAGTACGTCTTTTTAAACACCAAACCTTCAAATTATTTTAAATAAACAAATGTAATGATAAAACATACTATAGAACCATATATGCTGTCAAACTGAAAAATACATATTTATCCTGGTACCTAACTCAAAAGATTTATGGATATTCAAATGAGCAAATAACTGAGGTTTGTGACCTAACCTTGCATTATAACCAGTCAAATTAGTCATGCAGCTAAATAGTAGTCTACATGAACATCATATTGTTTATACCATGATAGTCCAAGTACCTAAATCGTAAACTACATGATTGACGTAAAGGTGACAGAATTAGCAATTACCTGATCATGTAAATAACAAGTCACCAATGAGATATCTATCTACCCAAATGATCAGAACGAAAACTGCAATGTTGTTTGAAGTGATCAAAACGACCGGATTATATCGCTACTCAAGTAACTAAGTCAGAAATAGCAAGTCCATCGATCTAAATGATAACTACAG
>NW_013665869.1:62468-77483 GCF_000517525.1 Limulus polyphemus | reverse complement strand
GTCATCACCACCAACCGCCAACTCTTGGGCTACTCTTTTACCAACGAATAGTGGGATTGATCGTCACATTATAACGCCCCCACAGCTGAAAGGGCGAGCATGTTTGGTGGGAGTCGAGTGCCCTAACCACCTGGCCATGCCGGGCTACTACATTGTCAAAGTAACTAAACCATAACATACATGCCTAATCAAAGGACAAAACACAACTTTATTCTATACACGCACAGTATATAGCAGTAATAAATATTAGTGGGGTATTTATTACGACGTCATCGAAAAAAGAAAGGAATATTTGAGCATAGAATGTGTGCACCAAAATTTCTGTTTCCTGTGTTTTCATTTATTATCTTATAATAAGTGTTATTCAGTTTAAACTTAAAAAAAAATGTAACTGAATTTATAAAATTTTTATTTGGGTCTTCTTGCGTGAAATATTTACCGATAGGATGTGTCCTTTGAAGTAAAATGTATCAACAAAAAACAGTAGTCATAAATCACTAGCATTCACTATTGTAGTCTGTGAAGATAACGAA
This sequence comes from Limulus polyphemus, assembly GCF_000517525.1. Taxonomy (NCBI): domain Eukaryota; kingdom Metazoa; phylum Arthropoda; class Merostomata; order Xiphosura; family Limulidae; genus Limulus; species Limulus polyphemus. The sequence continues at coordinate 76,950 of NW_013665869.1, read as the reverse complement.
TACACACGAAGCGTGTATACAGCCATAAACAATACAAAACAGATAAACACAAAGATGTTAGTTTCCAATTTCTTCTTCATGGGTTTTGATTTTCAGTTAGACCAAAATACACTAAGCGACAGCGTGTTAACTTTAATTTACACCATCTTGTATTACTTACTATCTTATCGTATAATATTTTTCCACTATACCAGTTTATATTAGATCACTATGTACAACGTTAGTTTCCGCTACATAGATTTTACACAACTTTAGTTTTGGAAGGAAACGCAACCGGCTCTCAACCCCCATCGCTATCTCTTGGCACAGCGGTATGTCTGCAGACTTACAACGCTAGAAACTGGTTTCGATACCCGTGGTGGGTAGAGCACAGATAGCCCATTGTGTTGCTGTGTACTTAACTTCTAACAAACAAATAAACAAACAAAACCAGACCACCAGGTGAAGACTCTACACAACTTTTCATTTTTACAAGGCCATCTTATGGAGACTTTGAACAAATTTGAGTTTCTACTAGACTACAGGGTGCTGAAATTGTAGAGCTTCATCATTTACTAGACGACAATGTTTTAATATTACACACCGGCTTGCATTACACCCTGAGTGTTGACTGTATATTATCTATTTATATCAGTTAGACACATATTGGCTACATAGCACCACGGCTTATTTTACCATGAATATTGACTTGAGTGTGTGTGTCTACTTTATATCATAAAAAACTAGTTATGATTTGAGTTAGTCAAAAACTGGTTTATAATGTTTGAAGATAGAACACCCTTCATGGTGAAGAGGAACTCACTTGAAGTAAATATACATATAGTATAGACGGCTGATATTGGCAGGAAAAACTTTTATTTATAAACACGAAACAAGTAACAACATTTCGATCTCCTTAGGTCATCATCAGTTTAAGAATGAGATTTGAACCGTTATTGATTACGTGTCGTGGAGAAGATAGGTGTAATATTGTAGGGGCGTTGTATATATGTAATATATTACATATGATAATTATATTAAGGAATAATTCGTATAGGTATAAGAGTGTTCGTAGGTGCTGGTTCAACGTGGGTTTAAATTATTGTATTAGAAGAGCTTATGTTAGGGTTTACTATGGTTATATTGTGTTTATTTGAGATACAATGTTCAAAAAACATGGGAGGGTGATGTTTTATGTTCATTGAATCTGGTTTCCATTTTTCGACTAGTTTCACCGATATAGAAATCATGACAGTTGATGTATTGTATTTTGTACGTTAGTATTGTGCTTGTCAGAGTAGTTTTTACATCATATAGATTTTAATTTGGTACCTGGTTTTTATTGTTTACCGGAACGTTTGGTTATAAGTTTTTCCAAATGTCAGATATTTTGTCGCTGATAACCGGAATATAAAGTATGCAGCAGTATAGTATGTTGTTCGATGTTTCATTGACTTTCGGGTTGATGGTTGTGGTTTCTATGTATAATTCTTTCGACGGTTTTTGTAGGATGGAAATTAGTTTCAATGAATATAAAAAAAATCGCTCTCCCATGTTTTTTGAACAGTGTATCACAATAGAACCATAGAAAATACTTATATATTACGCAAAGAAACCAATGTAAACAAACGAAAAAATTAAAGAAGCTCTTCTCATTACAACAACTTAAACCCACGTTAGACCAGTAACAAGGAACGCTTTTATATCTAGACTAATTATTCCTTAATGTTAACTATCATATATATATATATATTATATATATATATATATACAACGCCCTATACAATATTACACCTATCACTACTGTCGTCTCCACGACACGTGGTCCCCCGGTTTTAGTAGCAGTAGATAGCGGTTATGATCCTGTAATTGTTGACAGACTTTCCAAAAAATAATCGACAAACATCTACAAATGAAATACCCTGAAATAACTCCATGAAAAACATCTGAAAACAGGATCATTAGTATCCTATTTTTTTCCTGTCTTTTTAAAGCTTCCGATTAAAGGGTTACAAGGGTTAATTCCACAAAACAAATTTGTTAACCATCTACAAAGAACCTAAAGATAAAGATGGAATTTAACAAATCAGTTGTAATTGTAGTAAAACGTACATAGGGCAATCAAAAAGGAAATTATAAACGTAATTTGAAAGAACACCAGTTTGACAGGAAACATGTCAACACTATGTCCTATACTGTAGCTAAACATTTCTGGAACTTTCATGGTAATTATGACTGGAAAGATTTTAAGAAATGCACAACCAAACATAGAAAGGAATTTAAGAGAGAGTATTTGTATAAATAGAGACGACGGACCAATCAACGTGTTCTATTGGAATACATATTTAACTTAACTAATCTTTCATTCACGATTCACTTTCCATCTCTTGTTTCCTGACCTTGTTTATAAAAATGAACTCACTCAGTAACGGTTTGTAGATAAATATATGGTAAACTAACACTAATGATGGTATATGTGTTACTGAAACTAGTCGATTGTAACTAATAATACAGATTTTACCTTTCACTGGGTTTTTGTGTTTTTTACTATTAATATAGTAGCACAATGTGCCTGAAAATAATTTATAGAAAGCAATTCTGTAATTTGTTTAGATTTTTCAAAATTGTCCAGATAAATGTTTTGTTTAGATTTCTTTAAGAACATGGCCTAAGTTTTAAAGTGTAAATCCTCAATGTGCTAACATCTTTTTGTCTCCTGCTATTGCGAATTAAATAGCACACCCAGGTGAGCGTAGTTTTTCTTCCACATAACTTTGTCTACTTATTCAAATACTCACACAACTCCGTACACAGAACTTGTTTTTCCTTCCAGAAAAATAGAAGGTGTTCCTACTACTTATATCACGAATAACATTGACTTTTGACACGATGTGAACTTTGACCTAATTTCTTCAAAACTCATTCTGTTTGTTTATTGCTGACACTCAATTTGGCTCAGTTAGCATGGTCTGGTGGTTAGGGGGCGCTCGACTTATAATCTGGAGGTTGTGAGTCCTAATCTCCAGCATCGAATCATGCTTGCCTCTTTCAGCCGTAGAAGCGTTATAATGTGGCGATAAATCCCTCTATTCATTGGTAAAAAAGAGTAGCCCAAGAACTGGCAGTGGGTGGTATTGACTAGCTGCTTTCCCTCTAGCCTGTCACTGCTAAATTACGAACAGTTAGTGCAGACAGTCCTCGAGAAGCTTTGCGCGAAATTTAAACTAACCAACCAAACAAACAAACAAACCAGACACTCAATTTTCCACTGTCGGCCTGGGATAATGATGGTAAATTTTAGATTTACAAATCTTGTAATTAATTGTAATGTAATTTTTCTATAAAAATATAAACTGAGTTAATATTTTTGTAGTTGAAACACAACATAGTTCGTTGCTAATTCGTTTGTGACTATTATTACACTATCTATTCACCCACCTTAGCTGAAATAGGGAAAATTTCGTCATTAGATTTCCATCTTTGTTGTTTTGACTTACTAGAATATCGTATATCTAAAGTTGTTGTTTTGTGTGTAATTGCCTATCTATTAGAAAAACTCAGAAATAAACTCTTGTTAAATTTGAACATGGAGCTCAAATTATTTCTACATTTCTTCTATATTTTTTTCTGAGTTGCTGCATGGGATGAAAATGGATTACAGACAATGAGTCAACACTCAGTTAAATTGTCTGAATAATTTCAAGTAGTTGCATATCGAGATAAGACAATAATTCAGAATATCGTCGAACACAGAAACATCCATTTTATAATACTTGTTTTGTTTTAAAATTATTCATTTTTCTTCTACTCGTTCTTTTACATAGACGGAAAGCAAGTTTACTTAGACATGAGAAGTGAAGGATTTCATGTTAAGTTAAAAAGTTTAAGCTGAAAATTTGGTAGATTGTAAATCCTTTGAACAAATGTTTGTCTTGAAACGCAATCAAATAATCAATCAAAGGGAAAAAATATGATATTAGTCAATCTAAGTAAGTACGGTTAGAATCCTTCAAGCTCGTAGGACGATATTTGCAAGCACAGTAAAGAATAAATAAAGCACAAATAAATTCACGAATGGTGAACCTTTAATAATCAGAAGTACGTACACGTATCCTGTAATCTGTTGTTGTTTTTTACTAGTGTAACGAATTGATTATTATATATTTATTTTAACATCAACGTTTGTTTAGATTAAATTTATATTTAAAAACATACATAGGTTATACTGATAAATATGTATTTCGAAACTCCCACCTATTCTCCAAAGCTGTAGAAGATTCTCGAGAGTAAGAATCAACAATATATGTATATACGTCAACCCTTAAATGTAGTTTAGTATTGCTACGTAAATCTGAATTTTCTAGAAAACCTTCCCACGGCTATAAATATAACCAACGCGACGCACCAAGGAGAGTGTCTATTATTAGTTCACTATAGTCAGTGTGCTATAAACTTTGAAAGCTATAACTGTGATTGTTATAACGCTTATCAATCGGAAAGCTTCAGATATTTGACCAGAAATCTTTACAAAGTTCGAACATTACAAACTATTTAAGTTCAGTGGATTCTCATCGGACATTAGTATTTTTAAGAAAACGTTATATAAATTCATCGTGTGTAGCCGGTAAATAATGGTAAATAACCTAACATCATCGGTGGAAACTCAATCTTTAATAGGCGAATGATCAGCGAAAACTAGAGGGCAAGCTAGCTCCCTTTTTTGTTAAACAAATCGTACATATTTGTTTGTTTATAATTAAGTACAAAGCTACACACAATGGGCTATGTGTGCTCTGCCCACCACGGGTATCGAAACCCGGATTCTAGCGTTGTAAGCCCGCAGACATCCCGCTGTGCTACTGGGGGGCGAATCGTACCTAATAATTAAGTCGCTCATCGTGAACCCTCGATAAGATATCGAAGAAGTTCCAGACTAAAAGTAAAAGAAAGACTTTATATTTCTTGTAAGTTTGTGAAACTTATGTTTATAAATCATTGTGTGTAATAACTGTTATTGTGAATTGTATTTTCGTGTATATATTAAAACGCATTTGTATTAAAAAAGAAAACTGTGTGTATCAATCTTGTTGGCAAATATCATAAACTGACTATATGTCGGCTTTAATTTAACTACTAAATCCAAAGTACAACAACTACTAAATTTACATTTATCAATTAACTCAGACCATTTGAAATTATAATACGTAACAATAGTTTCAACTTGAAGGTAAACTAAACACGATACTATAGTCTGGACAGTATTGGCAGGCTAACTGTAATTTCTTCAGCAATTCCTTACATTACTCGTCATGAAAAAACCATTACTTCTAAGTACAACCCGTACAGCAAAATCCAAACCTAGTTAATGAAAAGGATGGTGAGAGTTGGAAAAATCTGGTAATGGATACTCGCTCATCCACGATTTGTCGCGGTCATTTTAGTGGTTTTCAGAGTAAGATTGTTGGTTAGAATGACAGAAAGAACTTGTCTTTTTGTCCAGTATAAAGGCGAAATAATCTATAGAAGTAGACTCAGATGTCATCGTAAAACTAGAAGAGAGATTATGTAGACACATTGTAAAATTACTGCTCCCACATGAAATTTATAAACACAATTACTTTTTTTGTATAGGCTCAAGAATTTACTTGACAAATAAAAACGTTGGAAAGAAAGCAAACACATATTTGATATCTAGAATGGTAATTATAGTACTAACATACTGTCTTGTACTTACTTAACCTACATAAACTGGACAGCTGCACTTGTACGCAGTAATCAGTATATACACACGAATGTATATAAATATATACATATAGATGCGTGTGTAAATGTTTATTTGCCATCAGAAAATTAAAAAATATTTATTTTACAATTAATTTGGTACCGTAGTTTTGATTCTTAACTTAAAATATGCATCAACTAACAATAATAATTTACGACTAACTTTCACATACTATCAGTTTTATAACCGAGCCTTAGAGAGTTATGCTACATCTTTTTATTTAGACCTAGTTAATAATTACTTTCCCTCAAATTCATAACTTTTTTGACACACTGTACTTTCAGTCCATAACTGAAAGATAATATCCAAAAATACATGATTTTGACCGACTATATATATATATATGATTTTACCGATATAAGTTTCTCGTAAAAAGTTTTCTAATTTTTGTTCTAAAAGACACATATATATCCACATAAACATGCCCGTTTGTGAAAAATATTAAAGGAAATAGGGCGCGGTTTGGCCTGATGGTAGAACTCTGGATTTCAGAGCCGGCGAGCCTAGTTCGAATTCGTGCGATATCGTAAAATATTCCCCTTCCCTACTTTAAGCTATATGCGTATCACAAGAGTGAAAGCCGACTTATTATCATGGACAGTAGGTGATAAGGTGTTGCTGCTGGCTGTCTTGCCTCTGGTCAGCAGTTAAAAATTAGAGACAATGGCATGAAAGATAGCCTTAGTATGTTTACTATAAATACAAATACTAAAGAAAAATATAACACGGGTGTAATATAATCTATTTATTAATAAAAAATAATTAATAAAATATTCAAAATAATACCCTGAGAATTGTAGGTCACGTGTTTATACCTTGGTAAACAAACATATTGAGTTAACATATAACAGTATTAACCTCAGTATTACCTTACATTACTTTCTGACATTCAGAATATTCCAAAGCTTAACCTAGAATATAGGACGTTTCATTCATGATGTTAGGAAAACAAGTACGTTCCAAAAATTAGCTTAAAGTAAAAACCCAAAACCCTAAAATTCAAGCACTTTCGAACGGTGGATCAGATTATAGGGTTTTATATTCCCATGTTATATAAATCTATTTCGAGTAGTATATCAAGTTTCAGAAATATCAGCCCAAATTGAGTGGTTTATGTATACAAGCCGAATTAGATTAATAAACGAAAGTACGAAATGTGATGATCAGGAAGATTTTTATTAGAACTATAACGCTAGAATATGTATCAGTTTCAGTAGCTAACCAATGTAATGTTGTCATGGAAGCCAGTTTTAAACCCATTTTTTTCCAGCTGATCACGAAAAGGAGGGATCTATATTTACTAAATTACCATGTTTTATGTAAAACAAAAATATCCTGTTATCCTTGTAATTCTAAAAATGAATTAAGTACCGACACGGTGGGCGTACTGTGGCGAGACAGTCTTGTCGAAAGCTGAAGTTTTTCAACCCATGTGCTCGGTATATCGCTTTCAGATGCAAATCGCTCTTGCGTTCTTCTAGAAACTTCACTGTATTTAACTAATATTCTTTCTTCAACTAAACCAGAGTAAAACTAATTCAAATATAATCGGAATTCGACACTCTTCCGTATGGTAATGATGCTATTTAAATGCAACCACTTAATGAAGAAAGGCCATTTCCATTAAGATAAAATGGTAGCACGCTACTTTGTACTTTTTTCACGCCCTAATGTGCGAACAACAGTCTCTCCCACATTTGTTTTTGATCCCATAACATCAACGCTGTCCTCTCTCATTTATCATTAAGTAGGACTTTTTAGAAGACTGGAAATGAAACGAAAATGATAGCGTTTGTAATTAAAGGCATGGTGTGTTTATAAAAAAGTTATCAGGTAATACACAGACTAAAGGTGGACAATTTTTCAAGGTAACTCTAGAATCAAGGATGTCCAAACAAATTACGAAACAGAAATGTTATAAGTTGTTGTTTTAATAAACTTAACTAGGTACATTTTTTTAACTACCAAGAAATTGTTATATTATAGCATTATTGTGAACGCCAGTAGCTTTTCTGTGGTATACTGTGTTTGTTTCAAAGTTATTCATAAAAAAACTATATTGAATATATGAGCTTAAACTATTATACAGGTGCTTCTGTTTATTGTAACCACAATTTGGTGTTTTGTTCGAAATTATCGAAAGTTTAACTAAAACAGTAAAAAGTTTCTCATGATGAAGATCATGTTATTTAGGACAGACGTTATTATTATTAACTTTGTTTAACGCAAACTGGAGTTTTATTATGAGACATTTCTTTAATCGTAAATAAAATCACGACCTATATCTCCAGAATGCAACTTAATTAGCTTAATATTTCGCTATTATAGCTTCTTCAGGAGCTATCGATATCGTACAAGATCACAAGCTAGTTAAGTTACATTCTGGAGATATAAGTCGTGATTTTATTTACGTTCATAAGGCAGATATTGTTTGCGTAGACGATTTCTTTATTATTTGTAAGAAGTTATTTGCTTGTTTAATTGGTTATTATATAATAATCATAGCAATGTTCTAGCGAAACAAAATGCTTTCTTTGCATATTAGCCAAGAGAAAAATTCCCGATTTTTAAATTGTTAAATATTATTATTATATGTGTAAAGCATAATGCAGATATTAACATAATTTAAAGAATTGAAAGTTCGTTTGAAGAATTCTTAAGGAAAAAAAAACAAGTGAACAATATATAAGAAGTAAAAATATAATATTTTCAGCAATAATTTGAAATAGACTAAACTATTGATTGTAAAGAAAGGGGTACTTTAAAAAAGTTAACATATAATAACGAATTCTGTAGACTTTTAACACCTAAGGTCTGTGTAGCTTTATACTGAAATCTACAGTAAATAGATACGATTCCAATAAAAAATGTGAACCGCAATAAAGATAAATAATACAGAATTATTCTTTAGAGTAACGCAATGTTTCCACTCCTTTTATTCTGAAATGAATGCTCCCCCCCCCCCACGTGGCACAGCGGTATATCTGCGGACTTACAACACTAGAAACCGGGTTTCGATACCCGTGGTGGGCAGAGCACAGATAGTCATTGTGTAGCTTTGTGCTTAACTTCAAAAACAAAGATCTGAAATGAAAAATCGTTCTAGCGTTATAAAACATCATGATGTAAGAAGGACTTTTTCTTTCTTCCTAAATTTCTATTTTGTTTAGAGAAAAGAAAACTGATTATATATATATGAATATGCAGTCACTTGAATTCATCCCATTCGAAGGTAAGCAGAGATTCGGCAGTACACAATTTCATCCTCCTTTCGTCATAAATGTAGAAATGTCTTACGTGGATCAGCGGCAAGTTTACGATCTTACAATGCTAAGATGCCGGGTTCGATTCCCCACAGTGAACAGCGTGCGGATAGCCTATTGTGCAGCCTTGCATAAAACAACAATATTGTGAGAAATATGAATTTTTTAGCACGACACAGCATCTATCTAGTAATAGTTTAGGGTTACAGCCAGAGGTAACTTTCTTCAAATTCGCTTGCTTGTCTCTCTTGAATTTAATAGTTAATTCTTAGTAGTTTTGGGAGTATATTATAGAAAGATAGTTAATTCTTAGTAGTTTTGGGAGTATATGATAGAAAGATAGTGTTAAAACTGAACATTAAATCTTTAGATGAATACTGGTATAGAGTAGGCTGCTATGAGCTTCACCCTTCCCACTTTCATTTTCCAAACTATCACACAGTGCCTTAGGGCAGAAAAAAAAGGAATAAAAATTGACAAAAGAAAATCTGAACTTAAATGTTGGGAGCGATCCTTATGACTGTCTTCCTTTTTCTCTTCACTTGCTCCCCAGTGGCACAGCATTAAGTTTGAAGGCTTATAACGCTAAAAACCGAGTTTCGATACCCATGGTGAACACAGCACAGATAGTCCATTCTGTAGCTTTGCGCTTAACAACAAACGAAAAAAAACTTTCCTCATTTACGTGTTTAATGTACCATATTTACGTGTGGATCATAATATATTAAATAGTAACCAGACGATTTAAATACATTTTTTCTTATGGAGCTAGTTCACACTAATCCTGTTAATATATAACTTTTTTTCGCATTGTATCATACGAATAGGAAGATATGCATTTAAATTATTTCTTGAGAGAAATAGATTGGGGTAAAAAAATTCCGTTCTACCCCCACCCCAAAATTTGTCGTTGGATAATAAATTGAACTTTTTTTGTTAAGTAGGAGGCCAGCGAAGTGTTTGTTTTTGAGCTCTACAAATAACTTTTGACCGTGGTCATATAAGCTAGGTAGCTATAAAGAAAAAGAAGAGCTAAGCCTTATTCACAATAGAAGATAGGTGATGAGTGTAGTATTCTGTGTTTCATAAAGAAAATTCCAGAACAAGAAAACTCAAGAAGAGACTGTAGTCACGGTCAAAACCAACCAGAGTTGAGAGATATGACAAGATCACACGCAAAGCCTTTTAAAAATGACTACACAAATTTTTGCAAACACATTACTATGTAGTAATACTAAAAATAAAAGTAAATAAAAACAACTCGAACACATTATGTTTTATCAATTTTCATTCTATCTTTTACCTTTTGCCATTAACAGAACAATGTTAATTGTTTTTGTCTTATTTTACAATCCCCTTTCCTTTACTTTTGGTTAAAGATTAGACAGGTTGTTATTTCCTATTTTTGTTTTATGTCTTCGTGTTTTTGCTGTGACTTCTCTTTGAAATTGATAAAAAGAAACTACTTTTTGAGGACACACAATATGAAATATAATTGCACGAGCCGTATATAGAGATGAGACTAGAAGAAACAAGATAAGGAAACGGGATAGATATATGTTCTTTAATAAATTTTGAGTTGATAGGAGTGAAAATCAATGGAACAAAACTATCTATCGATACTAACGTTTGTATAGTTGGAAAATTGACTGATAACAACAATAAAAGTTCTCCATCTAAAACATGGCATTACATTTCAGGCTCTGTATAGAAAAATAGATATAAATATACATGATGGATATAGAGGTATACATATAGAACACAACTTTTTTAACACATCTAATTCTTTACTCGTATATCATGAGTTTAAAGCTTAGTTATGTTTCTTTGACACCATACACGACATACACACAAAAGCATATATCTATATATAGCAGATTTCATGAACAAGATGATTTGTAGTCAAATCTTTGTTTCTCTGATATCATGTAACGGTAAAAGTATGAGAATTGTTTCCACTGATGTATGTAATAGGATCCGGCACAGTTTGGAGACTTTTTATAGAACTCATCCCCCTGGTAACAGCAATCCGTTGTAGTGAATTTTTCTCGTCAGTAGCAGGAGATGTTGGTTTCACGGCACACTCTGGTCGATACTCTTCAGTATCTAATGTTGTTCGAAAGTTTATAAACGTTCTAAAAACATTTTTTCCCTTTTGTTTTTGAAAAATGGAAAAAAAACAATTTACTTGTATAACGCCTAGTTTGTTAATTAACTATAAGTGAAAACCTACGCTTACTAAGTACACTCAACATAATAGAACTTGCTATATGATTTTTGTTACACAAATGGAGTATGTGAACATATAACTATAATCTAGCTACAGGCCAAGGGATTTGTAAAATCTAACAATGAGTTAATCAGACACATAGGAAATCTTCTGGTGTTTAGTTCTCATGTGACGAATATATAGGACATTGTTATAATCTCTGATTAAGTATTTTTGTATATACATTAAGGTGGTGCAAGACATGACCGGCAAAGCTTTTTTTATACAGCTGTACTGTTGGAAATATTGTATTTTCTACTGAAAATATGTCATACATTTGTACTAGAGTTTTATTTTGTTATACATTTAGTTGACAAAGATGATAACAGAAACGTTGATCACTACAACAACAACAACAAAAACGGAGTGAAAATGGTTGTATCGCTTTCTGCAAGTAGTAATTTTATACAAATGGTTGATTACAAAGAGAGTATTTGGAAGAAAGAGGGAAAAGAAGAAATTAAAGAAGTATATAGCTTAGAGAAAGAAAAGTTTGAATAGTTTCAGGAAGTTGTTAGAGTGATGTCATGAAATAGTGACAAGAAACGTCAAGCGCTGGCAAAATGAAACAGTAGAACAGATCGCGCAGTCGGAATTGTTCGCTGAACGCTTTTAGAGCACTCTGTCAACATCATCAGTCTGCTTATAGTAGTAGGACGTCCCCCAGCTGGTCTGGGATGCAGGACTTAACACGCGCTCAGACCTCGCGCAGCTGTTAGTTCATGCCGCGTGATAAAGCGCGTCACTTCGACAATCGTTCGTCTCTTGCGCGCGCACACACTCACTAGTGTAGACTGTCAGCGAAGCTCTGTTACAAGACTTCGGTTGTCTTTAGCTTACTACGGTAAGTAAGAAGTACTAGAAATAGTCATTTCTTTCAAAACTGGAAGCCAGCATCGTACATAAGAAGACAAAGATACAGCTGTAGCTTTCTTGAAGATCTGCGTGGGACCTTTAGCAGGCCCTTGTGCTGGTCAGTTTTTTAAGAGACAGTATTTAAATACATTATTGTACGACTCAGTAACTGCTAATTGTAGTTCGTAATGTTAAATATGATATAGCTCAAAACTGTTTATAGATAATATAATAATGAAATTATAAAACACTGTGTAATATTATAAGGAAGAAAATATAAGAAATAGTATAAAAATATATATATTTATATATATCACTAGAAGTAAAGATGTACACAATTATCAATTTGGCTAATTAGTTTTGTGAATTTCTCTAGAATCTATAATTATTTCCACTCCTGGCCTTTAATTCTTTATTTAGCATTTAAAACCAAAATTATAAATTATCTTTTTTATCTGAAGATTTTACCAATAATTGTACAAAAGGTTCCTCTGTCATTGAAATATTTGGTCCACAAAAGCCAAACATGGAAATAGAATCTCTATGTGAAGAGTACCTAACTGTCAGTTGTTTAATCATTTATAGAAACATCTATGTCAAGGCTCTTAACCGCAAGACAAAATGATGTATAGAGTATGTTTGTTATAAGATCAGTGTTACTTACTTAACATTTTGAGCCCATATGACCTGAAAGCATCATATGCATAGAACTGTGATAGTAATAAGTCATAAGTTTGTTTTATAACACCCTTTAAAATTCAATTTATTTTTAGTAAATTTACTTATAATAGTAAAACAATGTTCAAAATACATTAGAATTTCTATTGCATTTTTCAGAAATGTTCTAAGTACCACACATGTTTATTTAGAAAAAAAACTTAAGTAAATATACATATACAAAGGATTTTGAGGCCTCACCACGTCGTTACAGTCCATGACACCACGTCTTCTTACCATCTATCTGACGACCTTGCAACATGACAATAACCCTGTAGCATAATTACCATTGCTAAAGGCTCCGTCGTAAGACTGTTTGTTTAAAACACATTCTTCTTCACTGTATGCTTTCCATAATCCATCAACCGTACGACAACGACTGTTTTCCAGCGCCCGTTTCTACGGTCTGATCGCATATAAATCCATAGATGAATTGACGGGTGTCTTCCAATAAAATAGCATGAATATCCGTTTCAATCTCCAGCTGCTTGAGATATGAGATGGTTGAACGCGGAACAATTTATGTAGCTTTTATAGACGGAGATCATTCGTGATTATGTTGCAACTGCCTGGGGTACAAAAGCCGAATTTTGCTTACTACGGCTGAGGTACAACTTTTGCAGCTTTATTTCTGGATCGTCCCGGTTTCTCAAGTTGATCCTCATTTATTTGTTTTCCAACGCCATTGAATACAAAGAGATCCCATTCGCATTGTGCAAATTCTAAATCCCCGATCTCAACACATATTCATGATCTGAGTTTATGAATATTTCACGTCAAACATACCATTCTCCAATGGAATCAATTATCGGTGGAATCACATTACTTAAGTAGCGCCAAATAATATGACAATATAGCCCTGATGAATGCCCTTCCATCAATACTTTATTTCGTACTCTAACCTTGTATATATATATATATATATATATATACGTGTGTCTATGACTTGTAAACGTTCCTAACTCTTTATCAAGAGTCATCTGATTACCTGTTTGATGCAGAGTTACCTGTGGAGACCCAACAGATAAATGTATACAGAATGATGTATAGAGCACAAGAAACAAAATATATAACTGATAGAACAATACAAGAGTATATATAACAGTTTAAGTTTTGCTGGTAGACAATTTTTACTTTTATAGAATTACATAATTATATACAGAGCTGGTAAATAATACAGTATTATATATATATGTATATATTTATGGGTGTATGATTATTTATAAGCATTACGCAGCACTCATGTTAATTAATTTTAGAATTGTAGAGAAAAAGAAGCGTAAAAGCAGTATGTATTTACTTTGATGCTACTTCAGAACAACGTTTTAGACAGAAAGGCCAAATGCAAAACGCATTGCACAATAAAAGACATACGAATAAAACTGGAGTCTGTATATATAGAAAAACTAACACATGTAAAGATTAAAGTATAAAACCTCTATACAAATACGTCGTTATATGTAAGTGCAATATAGGATTATATGTAAGTGCAATAAAGGATTATATGTAAGTGCAATATAGGAATATATGTAAGTGCAATATAGGATTATATGTAAGTGCAATATAGGATTATATGTAAGTGCAATAAAGGATTATATGTAAGTGCAATATAGGAAT
>NW_013665869.1:52954-61428 GCF_000517525.1 Limulus polyphemus | reverse complement strand
ATTACAATGATCCATGTTTAAGATTTCTATTCTTTAGTTTATTTGTTTTATAAGTGTGACGTTATTGGGAATAGTATATAAGTATAAGAGTAAACAAATATATATACAGTAGTGTAAGTAAGTTTATTCATTTGTTTTAAGCACGAAGTTGCACAATGGACTATCTCCACTGTGCTCACCACAGGAATCAAACAGCGAAGTTTCGTGTTATAAGCCCTTAAGCTTACTGCTGAGCCAGAGGGAGCGTAAGAAAATCAACCTATATGTAAAATTTATATAAAATATAGAAAGAGGTTAAGAGTTATCACAGAAATACAAAATTATTTAAACGAAAATAGCCCTTTTCTTTTCCTGGATATTCACAATTGTATTCATATTACTATCTTGCACGACACTCTTTAATGTTCGCTTACTTGAATGAAATGACTGGATGTGTGGTATCCCACTTTATCACACTGAAATGTGTTGTGACAAATGTGAAAGTATACCAAAGTATAAGAACATTAATACTAATACATCACTTCAACACCACGTTGACCGGCATGATCAAGTGGTTAGGGTGCTTGACTCGCAATCTGAGGATCGCGGGTTCGAATCCTCGTCCCACCAAACATGCTCGCCCTTTCAGCCGTGGGGGCGTTATAACTTGACGGTTAATTCCACTATTCGTTGATAAAAGAGTAGCCCAATTGTTGGCGGTAGGTGATGATGACTAGCTGCCTTCACTCTAGTTCTTCACTGCTAAATTAGGGACGGCTAGCGCAGATAGCTCTCGTGTAGCTTTGCGGGAAATTCAAAACAAAACAAATTAGATAAGATTCTAATGGTCATCACAACGAGAAATGTGATAATGTGTGAGCAGTAGATACAATACATATCTACCAGTCTCTAGAGAGTTATCAACGTTTTTTCCAATCCCTATACAGAAACAACTTTTGGACGCTATGTAAAACCACATAAAGTTTTCTTCTGTTTGTACAGTGAAAGTGAATACAAACCCCCGTTTCGTGTTTATAATGAGGAATGTCGTTACTTCCCAGTGAATACAAACCCCCGTTTCGTGTTTATAATGAGGAATGTCGTTACTTCCCAGATGAAATGGTCTTAATACAGAAGTCGAAGGACCTTTGAAATAAGTAAAGCAAATAATATTTAACATCTAATAATCTATGCCAAAACGCAATTGTTATTATAGTTTCAAAACGAGAAGTTATTAGATGTTAATTAAGGAATGCATGAAGACTATATATATCTATTTCCATGAATGACGAGACTAGAAACATGTGAAGACTAAATTTCCATGGCTAATGACCCTGAAGAACATGAAGACAAGATTCTCACGAATGATGATAATAAAAAAAATTAAGACTTCCATAGGAGATGAGTCTAACAGAACTTAAAGACTAGGATAATAGAAGATTGTGAAGACCAAACGTCCACGGTTGATGAATCCACAAGAGTATGAAAACTAGATTTCCATAGATAGTGATCCTAGAAGAATATGAAACTAAATTTCCACGGGTGATGAATGTAAAAGAACGTGTGGATAATAGTAAAAGACTACATTTTCACGAATTATGATCATAGAAAAGTGTTAAGGGTACGATTTCCATCGGTGATAAGTCTAAAACAGAATGAAGACTAAGTTTCTATGACGTTGCGTCTATAAGAGAGTGAAGTATTGTTCTCCATAATAGTTTGTTTGTTTGTTTGTAATTAAGCACAAAGCTACACTATGGGCCATCTGTGCTCTGCCAACCACGGGTATCGAAACCCAGATTCTAGCGTTGTAAGTCCGCAGACATACCGCTGTGCTACTGGGGGGGGGGATCTCCCTAATAGAGCATAAAGACTGGGTTTTTCAAGGGTAGCGGGTCTAGAAGAATATGAAGACTGGGTTTTTCAAGGGTAGCGGGTCTAGAAGAATATGAAGACTGGATTTTCAAGGGTAGCGGGTCTAGAAGAATATGAAGACTGGATTTTCAAGGGTAGGGGTCTAGAAGAATATGAAGACTGGATTTTCCAATGCTTAGCAGTGTATGAAGATTATTGTGGTTGCTTAAATTTGAAGACTCGTCTTATAAACCACATCTTGAGGAATATAGCAAGGTTTCTAAAGGTTGCTATTAAATATTTGTATTCAACTTTTATCATACTACAGTTGCAAGTTATACTGTCAACGCATTTGTGGAAATACATTTCTCCAACATATAGCACTGTTACGTTCTTAAAAAAAACAACTTTTTATTTCTTTTATACAAATTGTTAATTTCGTTTTTTTATTATGTTTGCTGTACGTTTTATTTATATTTTTGCTGTACCATAAACACGTAGGATACAAAGCTAAAAAAGAATGACGACAGTAAGAAACTAACTATAGTTACATACAAAATGTTGTACAAATTCAACAACACTAACCACACTAGAAGCCACTATAAAAAAAAAGAACAAACGCATCTACAGGTAACTGATTACAACTAAGTTCACTAAATGATTAAAACAGATTAGCTTATATAAATAACTATCGCATTTTATCAAGTAGCTTTTATATTTTCATAAGCTAACAGGGTCTGGCATAACCAGGTGGTTAGGGCGATCGACTCGCAATCTGCGGGTCGCGGGTTCGAATACCCGTCCCACCAAACATGCTTGCCCTTTCAGCCGTGGGGGCGTTATAAAGTTCGGTCAATCCCACACTTCGTTGGTAAAAGAGTAGCCCAATAGTTGGCGGTGGGTGGTGATGACTAGCTGCCTTCCCTCTAGTCTTTCACTGCTAAATTAGGGACGGCTAGCGCAGATAGCCGTCGTGTAGCTTTGCGCGAAATTCTTAACAAACCAATCATAAGCTTACAAGTATTTTCTTTCACAGAATATGTTACAGTGTCATTAAATCCGTGAATCAGTAATGTCAAAAATATGACGTAATTGTTGTGAAAATATTAATAAAGCTATAAACACCGTTTATAAAGCAAAATGTTCCGCGTTATGTGAAAATTCACACAATGGTATTTTCAGACAGGTTTTATTTTTTACTATAGACGTCCGAGATCGTATACATAGACTCTTAAATATTATATAATTAACATGCAATTACCTCCTACACTGGTGTGAAAATCCGTTCTTGAAAAGATAGAAGTAGCTTTTGTTAAAAGACACGTGCTTGTTTATGACTTTACCTTCTTTGTAAGCTGTTATTATAAGCAGATCATTTCTTGATTAGATTGCAGCGAAGTTAAACATGTGAACGCTTTCATGTCTTAATTTATTCACTGACGTAAAACACTAAAACATATTTGTTCATTAGGCCTACTATTTTCTTCCAACTGTGGAGGGAGTGTTAATATACGGTTTTACCCCAGTACGGTTCACACCCTCATTTCAAACTCAGATTGATGAATAAAGTAAAAACAAAATCTGAATTTACCGCTACTCCTGCAACCTTTTTTACATTTATTAACTAAACACAGATAAATCCTAAATATACCCCTTTCCAGTGGCTCAGCGGCATGTCTCCTGACTTAAAACGGGAGGAACCGGGTTTCGATATCTGTGGTGGACAGAGCACAGATAAATATACAAAAGAATAGTTGGTAACAATAAATGTATACAACTTTAATAATTCAAAAGAAGTAGAAACAATTTAAACTTTAATTTCTCTCCAATTGATATTTATTAATAAATATTCGATATATTCCCTTAAATATTTATTGAAATTTTTAGACTAATTTAGCACAATCCACCCGAACTATAACGCGTTTCGATATAAAGGAATATATCGTTCAAGATATAGTCCGTTTTATGTATCAGCCTTTTTATGAAGGAAGTTATGCCTTACATAATTTATTTCTTATTAATAAAATAATACTTAACTATTTTTAAATTCGCTGCTTAATCTATTGCACATCATATCTGACACACTTTATATGACTGTTATAGGTATTATCCAATTAAATATCTTGAATTGCATTATATGTCTCCTGGGAGGAGCTTAAACTTGATCAAAATCAGGAGTTAAGATCCCATATTAAACTTGTTAAAACATTTCAAGCAGCCTAAAGTAAGTATTATTTACAGGTTATCTCAAGCCAAACCGCATTATATATTGTATCTCCTGCCTAAGATATTTTATACGTCTGCTCTAAGCCTGAAAGAATAACACCTGTCTTGCAGTGAATTCTTCATTATATAATCTTAGTTGAATTATTTCTTAAAATTGATTGTTTTTTCTTAAAACAATCATAGCCACAAAAATCATGACTGGCATGAATGAAATGACTATCTTTAACTTCACTGTAACCTATATGATCGTATTTTATATTTATATTTTTTATACATAAATAAATAAATATGCGAAAACATTAGAAAGATAATGTGATCATATATAAGATATTAAAAACAAACATACATCATTGAATTGTTGCACAACAAAATTGGCTTTATTAAAACAAAGCGCAGCCCTAAAACAAGGCTACATCTTTCGGTGTGGACTTTTTAGGGTTGTGCTCTGTTTTTAGCCCCCCCAGTGGCACAGCGGTATGTCTGCGGACTTACAAAGCTAGAAACTGGGTTTCGATACCCGTGGTGGGCAGAGCACAGATAGCCCAATGTGTAGCTTTGTGTTTAATTATAAACAAACGAACAAACTCTGTTTTTAATAAAGCTAATTTAATTATGCAACAATTGAACATTGTATGTTAGTTTTAGTATTTTACTTGAGAACAAGTGTCTTTTAATTAAAATGATCAAATGTTTCTAATACAAGATGATGTAAAAATTTAAGAGTGCTGGATAATAAGTGTAAATATCATCTTACGTCATGAACAATGAATCTTCAAATTATGAAAACATTTTACCTTTAAGAGCTGAATGAACACGTTGTATAAATAAACGTAAATATCTCTTTTGTGCGTTAATTTTTACTTTACCAACGGCTTATAAATTTATTTTATAACAACTTTTAAATGTCCTAGTAACCGCAACCTAGTTTATCATGACATTAGTTAATCTTAAGAAAAAAATAGTTTTTTCATTTTCAAACTAAAACAGGCATATTTATGTCATAAAATTAATATAATTTAAGAACGTATATAAATAATACGCTTTCGTTTGTCTACCCGAACTTTTCTCGCAAATTTCTGACTCAAACGCTACAAATCTCATATCGTTAGAAAGGTCTTTTTCCGAAAAATCCGGATTGCATATTGACTTTTCCTTTCAGAATCACTGTACCCGATTTCTGCTTAGTCAAACTTTTTAATGAAACTAGTATGGTACACGATGGCACAATTTTGTTGAGATCACGTGACGACTGTCTTCGATTTCAACTTTACTTTTTTATTTGCAAAGTATTTCACACAAACAACACTTAACTCGCGTGTAATTTCCTAAAAGACAACAACAAAAAACATTACACTAAATACAATTGCTATGGGTTTTCTGGACTTATTTACGTCTAAAATACGCATCCGCAGTCCGTTCAAAACCATATGCTTATCACTCTGTGAACACGCATTCAGACGTTTATTCATATTTAGCTAAGTTTTCCTTCATTACAACTTTACATTTACTTTACTTTGCAATAATTTAACTTCCGATAATTTCATAGACTGCTATAAACATCTTTTAACTACTTTTTTACTACCGGTTTTAATTTTCCTTTTCTTTTAGTTTCTTTGTTTCAAGTTGTAAAACCGTATTACACACTGAGCACTCATAACTGTTTCATACTCTGTATACTGTTAAAAATATCATTACTTTACGTGTATTTTATTAAATAACGTTATGTACGTGTAGTCTTATTGAATAAAGTTACGTCTACGTGAGTTTGTTTGTCTGACTAGGATTTATCGAACTAACACATAATGCCTGTAAGAAAGTGTAACTTCAGTGCCTTGCGTGAAAATGATGGAATAAGGAAAATTCAAGTGAAGGGCATGAAAACTGCTGCAAATGTTTTACGGATCATGGTTAGTATAATACGATAGTTTTAACTTGGTAAGAATAAATTAATCCTCAAGTTCATTGACTTAAATGATGTCCACGAATAAAACAAAAAGGGTTTTCGCTATTTGAGGTCTTAATGAGGCATAACTTCATTAATTTTGAATCTATATTTAGCATCTCGTATTGAAGGAAATGCCATACTGTTTATACACGCTTATGTGTTATGTCTTTATGTGTTACATGGCGTAGATATATCTTATAGTTACAAGGTGATCAAAATATACGAATCTATTAAAATATTAATATAAAGATACTAGTAACTTTCTCAAATTCAGGTTGTTCGTAACATGCAAAAAATATTTCAAGAACATTATCATATAAATACAGCAGAAAGACAAGAACTCCAAGCCACCTACTAATATATCACGGAGAAATAACCCACCCTACGTAGTCTAAGATTTGGGAGACAATATAGCTTTTTTGGAAGATTCAATGAAAAAAAAATACTATCTAAGCATGCATGGCGCCAGAACACTAAGTAAAAGCAAAGAGCAAGAGTTTGTTTTCACTAGTAATATATAGATGATGATGATTAATGAGCAACTCTCTGTACTCTTGAAACAAGTTGCTTCTGATTTGAGAGGGTATCCGTGTAAAGGAGCTTCGTAAAAACTAAAAATAGTCATTAATCAGCAACTAAAGAATGAATCAAACTTCTAGTCAGCCAGAAACCTAAGTGAAGTGAGGTTAATAGTTTGATAGAATGAGTCGAAATCTAGCTACGTATAGAGCATACGAAAAGAAACCTGTCGAATCAGGTTTTGTTTTTTCACATAAAATATCATAGAACTTTCGTCAACTATTAAGGCGGCTCGATGCATTATCATTATATGCATTGTTCACCATTGTTTAAAAACATTTTGATGGAGGAAGGCAATTCATCTGAAAGGTTCTGTTATTCCATCACTGTTTAACAAGATTTTGATGAAGGCTTGCAATCCATCTGGAAGGCTTTATTAGTTCATAATTGTTTTAAAACGTGCCATTGAAGGATTGAAATCAATCTGAAAGGTTTTGTTAGTTAAATGGAGGATGTCAGTTAATCTGAAAGGTTTTGTTATTTCATCACTGTTTAACAAGATTTTGAAGAAGGCTTGCAATCCATCTGGAAGGTTTTATTAGTTCATCATCGCTTTAAAACGTTTCAGTGGAGAAATGTAATTAATCTTAAACTGAAAGGTTTTGTTAGTTCGGTGGAGGTTAATTGCCATCCTCCACCGAACTAACAAAACCTTTCAGATTAATTGCCATCCTCCACCGAACTAACAAAATCTTTCAGATTAATTGCCATCCTCCACCGAACTAACAAAATCTTTCAGATTAATTGCCATTCTGAAAGATTTTGTTAGTCCGGTGGAGGATGGCAATTAATCTGAAAGATTTTGTTAGTCCGGTGGAGGATGGCAATTAATCTGAAAGGTTTTGTTATCTGTCATTAGTTATGAAAGGTTTTGATGGAATATTGCAATTCCTGCAATAGATGTAATAGGCGGAAAAATGATTTGACAGTTTTCAGGCTGTTTCGAACAAGACAAAAAGTTGTGTCTACTAATCTGACATGCATGTTTACCTGATATTTGTCTTTAAGCTCAGATGTTAAAATGGCCTTTAATCTTGTGAAGAAAACAGGTTCTTTTACGTTATTCGTTTTACCTCCGTCATACATAACCATCAACGAGGGAATACATAAATAGAATATTTTAGACTCTATATGTGATGATTAAAAGCCTTCTTGCACATTAATGAAGTAATTTCTGTTGTATAGCATTAATAGAAATAACATAAGGCCTCTGGAGATAGGCACTTGAAAGATAGTTGGCATCTTGCCAAATGTTACTTCCGACAACAATGGGATGTTAGTGAGTTGTTCATCTCCGGCAATACTGACGAAGGCAAGAGTTAGATGTGTGTGCTAAAGAAAACAAGGCAAACAAGCCGTGTTGGAAAATTGACTGTTTCTCTGTTTAACGAACCAAGGTATGATCACATACACGGAAAGATATGTTCCCGTTGTAATTTTCTTCCGACAAAGCAGAAGGTAACACACGGCGCACCAGTGATCTAAGACGAAAGCTTGCTCAAACCATCACAACTAATCACGTCATAAATGTAAGGCAAATTAATTAGAAAATAAGTAAAAGGCATAATTATCAGACGACTCTAGTGCACATGAGAAAACATTAACGAATTAAAACTTGACAGAATTTCTCATTTCAAAAGTAATAAAATATGCAAAATACCAAACTATTTTAAAAGTTTATAAATTAGTTAAGATGTAAAATATGCATTACCTAACGAAACTAGAAACATTATAATTTGATCTTAGTGTTATTATCACAGCAGAAAAAAATATTTCTTTCTAGAACGGTAACATTATAACGTCCTAATGCTGTTTATCTATTATATTCTTGTAACGTTTTATAAAATGTGGCATTTTTATCGATATCTGTTATATATTATCACAAATTCTC
>NW_013665869.1:48770-52198 GCF_000517525.1 Limulus polyphemus | reverse complement strand
ATTTGCTGTTATGTTAAACTTATATTAAGTTTTCTTCATTACCCATTCAAGCCGTCTCCAACCATTATTAGTCTCAAAGTGGGTTCCTCGTCATCGAACATAGTATAAATGCTTTCTAATGGCCTCACTGATTACACAGCAAATCTAAATGCGAATAAAATAAGTAACTCTTACTGCGGAAGTTTACTTCACACTAGTGCGACTTTAAAATGTAGTTGTTTTTATATAGAGTTAATTATTCACGCACAAAAACATTATATTAAAACGATTTTGAAAATGTAAATCAGCAAGTCACGCTACAACTATAGTCGAAATAAAATCGCAGTGAATGGCATGTATCAGAAGTACATTTGGACATTATGTTTAATTTCATAAACAGTGTGATGCCGCCAAAAATTGATCGTTTTTGGGAATGGTGTGTAACATCACTTTCCGACTCAAAATATTTTGCATAAGCTCAGATAATAAAGATGTATTCAGATTAGTCATTTAGAATTTCCAAGATACGGATATGTTGCACTTAATGGCATTACAAAAGAAAGGAATATGGATGAACTTGAAGCACCAGGGTTATCAAGAAGAAGGTTTAGTTTGGTTGTTGTTAAGCACAAAACTACTATCTGTGCTCTGCCCACCACGGGTATTGAAACCAGATTTTTAGCGTTGTATACCTGCAGACTTACCGTTGAGCCACTAGAGGGTTCCAAGAAGAGACCTGCAACAAGTCATATTCCAGCTGTGGTAATCAAAGTGTGGGGACCTAAAGGTCCATGAACATGCCCTCTCACCAACTCTAAAGCTAACCAAGTTCAGTAGGTATTTTGTGCCAATAATTTCACAATTTTTGCTATACTACAACTAGAGTTATGAAGCAATATGTTTTTATGGGGGGGGGGGGGCTAACTTCACTCCAAGCCCCCACCAACTCTGATCCATATGAAACTTGGCACATATTTAGTGCATTACTATATTATTGTATTTCAGAGTTAGTCATTGTAAGTAACCCGGCTAATTGTGTGACCTATGTTAATA
Source organism: Limulus polyphemus (assembly GCF_000517525.1). Lineage (NCBI taxonomy): Eukaryota > Metazoa > Arthropoda > Merostomata > Xiphosura > Limulidae > Limulus > Limulus polyphemus. The sequence continues at coordinate 51,166 of NW_013665869.1, read as the reverse complement.
GCATCTCTTAGGTTGGCTGAACAAAAACGTAATTATTAGCTTGAGGTATCCCATTTGGCCAATAAAAAATGATTATCTGAAAGTAATTCTGTTGCTCTAAACTGCCAGACACAACATTTATTTTACCTAATAACAGAAGAACTCTTTCTGAAGAGTTCAGTCATGTAAGGGAAGTTTCCAACATGGCCCTGGTAAGCGTGCACGCCGCAAGTACATCTAATATAATTCTTAACTGGTGAATTGTTTCCAAACACTCTACCACATCGTCTTTGCGCAAGAATATCAGATTTTATCTCTGATACTCACAGGACACACATAACCTTAAATTGTTGTCATTGTTCTTATTGGCAGACTCGACATGCTGTCGTGAAGTCCCTCCCCTCCCATCCACCCACACTGTCTCGTAAGCACAGTTGTGGTGCTGCACAAATTCTGGAATTCTTGGCTACAAAAACCAGCACTGAATATGTACCAAGTTTCATATGGATCATAGTTTGTGGGGCTTGGAGAGAAGTTAGCCTCCCCACAAAGATTGCCCTAAAACTCTAGTTGTAGAGCAGCACAAATACTGGAAGTTGTGGCACACAATAGCACAAAGTCAGCACTAAATATGTGCTAAATTTGTTAGTTTTAGACTTGGTGAGGAGGGGGGGGGGCAAGTTCACGGACCTTCAAAAAAAGAGATCCGTCTAGAAAAATGACACAGTTCAAGCTTACAGAAGATGCTTCTACGACATATTTGTTCGTTCGTCGCATACCTCGAGCAGCTGGAGAATAAAACTGATATTCATTTTACTCCGTAAAAAGACATGTCGACAAAGTCGTTGGACGCAGTTCCTACAGATTTCTGTGCGATCAGACTTTTGAAACGGGCGTTGGGTAACCGTCGTGCTCCTATACCAGATAGCTTATGGAAAGCAATAGGGAGGAGGAAGGGTGTGCTTTGGATGTGACAGCCTTACGACGAAGCCTTTTGCAATAGAAACTACGCTGCAGGGCTATTATCAAGATTCACAGTCGTCAGATAGAGCATGGCCGGAGGAGACAACATGAGCTGTAACGACCTGTAGAGGCTCTAAAATCGTTTTAATATAACGTTCTTACCTTATGGTTATCAATTGTGACATGGCTGCCAACTAGGCACATTTTAAAATAAAAGAATGTGTGATTTACCTATGAAAATCTGCAAATATCCTATACTTCAAGACTGCAATATAATATAAAACACACAGACACACATATATATAAAGGGAGAGATTCTGATATAGGTAATTATGTAACACTGCACGTGTGTACCCGTTTAATTAACCATAAATTTCAGCGCATAAAATGATATAAATAATACTGATTACATGGCAGTCAACATTGTACAGAACAAGCCTTTCATACGAAACAGACGACTTTACGAGCTTTTGATGTTCCGTTTAATGTTCATAACACTGACGTGTGGAGAAGGTATCTGAAGTTGAAAGACTGTTTAATGTTTTTTTTTTTTAGATATTTTGCATTTCCAATAAGCTTACCCGTTTCATTACGTTATCACGTATATTTATGTTCTAAGAGGAAGGGATGAATACTTGTCACGCCTCAGATACCTCATATAGTAATATTTCCAGCTAATTAAGTGTAACTGATGACCATTTCATGTAGACCTTGCTGGATACGTCAAATATCGCCTACACCACACCTTGCATTGAACTATAATGACGTAAGCAAGAATTACTGCCACGTAGGGGGCGTGCATTTCTTTCTATGGGTCTAGATACAGTGTTTATCGTCTACTTCATACAAAGTTTACAAAATATTGCCGATGTTTGACCTATAGCTATGGCTCTAACCATATCTCTAACAATTAACATCCTGGTTGTGCCAAAGAAAGGAACTGGATTAAGACTGTTAATTCACCATTGTTGATGAGATGCTGAAAGCTAGCGGTGTGGAAAGATAACCCTCACGCCCACCTACCAAACCCTTCCTAACCTCATTAAGCTGTAGTCCTGATTCTGTGTCCCTCACGACCTAGTAATTGTTGACAGGTGCGCGGACGAAGCCAGGAGCAGCACCTGTTCTTGGAACGTGAGGTCAATAAAACAACACAGAACTTTCTAATGAATAATTAAATTAAAATAATCAGGTCCAAGATTAGTAATAAATTACGGATATTCTATTACAGTACAAACTCCAAATTAAAGTTTAAAGTGTTGATGCTAAGTCTCCAATCCTCCAGTTACCAATTTGTTTTGTTTGTTTTATACTGTTACCCAAGAGTTGCTATCCTTGAGTCCATTTATTTCAACATGTTGACTAATTTTATGTTTCTTTCTGCTCAAACACTTAAGTTTAGGAACTGACCTAAAACAACGGAGTGAAATCAGTAATTTTCTATGAAAAATAAA
>NW_013665869.1:45234-48586 GCF_000517525.1 Limulus polyphemus | reverse complement strand
AAACAACTAAGTCATGGTAGTCTACTCTAGCAGTAATTAGAGGTATTGATTACAACATAAATGGTATTGTTGTGCACATATTATTGGTTCCCGTAAACAACTAAGTCATGGTAGTCTACTCTAGCAGTAATTAGAGGTATTGATTACAACATAAATGGTATTGTTGTGCACATATTATTGGTTCCCGTAAACAACCAAGTCATGGACCAACAAATGACGTGGTGCATAAATAGTTAATAAAAATGTCTAACGAAATCGGACCCTTTAAGGTGCTTCTAGGGTTAAATCTGATAATATTAGAAACTTAATCTAGTTTTGTATATAAAAAATAATGGTTTTGCCTGGTGACAACAGTTATTGTATTTAGTAAATACCTACCATGCCTGCTATACCTTTTAATTGTCAGTGAGATATAGCTTTAAAAGAAGAAGATGCACGGTTCTTACTCTGCTGATTTTTGTATGGTATCCCGTGCATGTTTCTGATATTCGTGTAAATCTATAGCTAGTTAAGAGCACCAACCGTTAACTCTTAGTCTACTTTTATACGACAGAATAGTCGGTCTCTGATAATGCGCACCCATGATATCAAAGTGAACACCAGATTAATTAGGAACCCGATATCATTGATACACTTCTATAATCCACTTAAAGATTTTAAGACTTGCAGTGACGCTATTGAAATAAAAATTACTTTAGTGCCTTTGGCAGTTAATGGTGTTTTTGGCCGAAATTCTGGTAACAGTTCTATTCGAGCAGCTTAAGAGAGTATAGTCATAAATTAATGCTCTAAGCAGTAGGGCAACGGGCATCTTCTAAGAGCAATGATGTACTGGATCTTTTAATTTCATACATCGATGCAAAGTTTATTTATATTTTTTATGTGGTTAAGCATTTTGTTAAGAAAATAGTTATTAATTTATTAGTTTATTTTAAAATTTTAAAAATTCTGTGTTGTAGATATAATGAGCTATAAGCTACAAAGCTATAAAATCATTTAGAGTTATTTTGTCCTCCATGAACGTCTTGTAGACGTCCTGTTGTTAGTTTAATGGTCTTATTGAAAGATCATTTGAAGCTAACAAATATCTGTAACGTTCAAAACGCAAAGGTCTAAATCATACTGAAACACAAAACACAAATAACTAACAATAGATTTTATGTTATGGAAAACTGTGTATTTTACGTATTGAATTTCACCTGTCTACGTTCACATATACAAACGCGCACACGCGCGATTATTTAATATCAAATCTTTGAGATGTTGTTGTCTGTCATATAATTAAATATTACTCACATACACAATAACACTGGTGAACGAAAGCGGATATACATTAGAGCAGTTTTGTCCTCAGATGTACATTACGAGAACCACTCACTGATAATTAAAATATAAAAAACTTTTGGTTTAATTTTGTCTTGGCACAAATCTTGAAATTCGCGTAAAAGGAAAGAAAAGTACCAAACATTCGTGTTCTTCTATTTGTTTATGCTAAGTATTTTACAATTCTCATTATTGTAATTATTTGTTTTGAGGCTTAATAAGTGAAACAAGAACCTTATATTGTTCTCACCGACATTAGAATGAAACCATAGAAACAGTACTCACTGTACATTTAGTAATGCCCCCCCCCCCTTCTGGTAATGTCTTTATTACATACATACTGATTGAGTACACAGTACAGACTAAAGTGAAAAATGAAATCTGAGAAAGTTGTTCTTCTTTCATGTTTATTCCTTTATTTATGTTATAAAACAAAACTGTTGCTGATCAGAGAAAGAGAAGAGACAAAACCACTTCGTCCTAAAGTAACACTCTCGAAATCGTCGAAGAAAAAATATGTTTAGTAAAACATGAAGCGAAATATCTTCATAACAACCATTTCTGTGGAATTTCCTACATCATCAAAGTATTGGCTTTAACTGTGAAACGCGTTACTTGTTTTGACACGATTCTTTGCTTATTGTTTATTTCCTGAACAGGAACAACCTTTCAGTTGTGGCACATACTTCATTTACGTAATGTTAAATGTGGCACGTACTTCGATTATGTAATGTAAAGCATGGCACGTTCTTCTTTTATGTAATATAAAACACGGTACGTACTTCGATTATGTAATATAAAACGTAGCACTTGCTTCGAGTGTGTAATGTAAATCATGGCACGTACTTCGATTATGTAATATAAAGCATAGCACTTGCTTCGATTATGTAATGTAAATCATGGCACGTACTTCGATTATGTAATATAAAACATAGCACTTGCTTCGATTATGTAATGTAAATCATGGCACGTACTTCGATTACGTAATGTAAATCATCGTAGGTACTTCGTTTATGTAATATAAAACGTGACACTTACTTCATTTATGTAATGTTAAACGAGTTATAATAATCACAGCATGTTATTAATAAACAGCATAGCGTAACTTGACTGTAAATTTCTTTTAAGATTACATTTATAAAACCAAATGTAAAATGAGTAATTTGGAACATTTGCAAGGTAAATAAAGAACAGTGTAGGTTTGCTTCCTAGGAGTACCACTGACCACGAGCTGTGAGGCAACTTATTAGACTTTACTCAAAATATATTTAAAATGGTTGATTAAAGTGACATATTAATAGCAATTATCTATAGTTATCATACTATACACTTTTAATAATCCTGATCAAAGTATTTAGCCTCGACCTAGTCTATGTGAAATACAGTATTCCCCGAAATTAACCAAAATAGTGAAAAGTGGGATGAATCATAAGATGGACTAATTGCATTCTCTCTCGCAACAAAAATGAATGATCGAATTACAAGAAAAACGCATATTAGTTTAATTACGAGTAAAATCGTCTAAAAGTGTGCATACACACAATGATAAATCATACACGTATTTTGTTGTGCTACGCACCATTCGTAGGCTACGTATTACATGGTGTAAATTAACTACTCGTGTATAAGAACAAGAGTTTCTAATGATGACTTAATACGGACGGTTTCAGATTGAGTATGGATTATGTGGATATATACACTAGCTGAGTTACCCGGCATTGCACGGTGAAAATTTAGATTTGAAATGCATAGATCAGTATTTTTTTCCAGCAAATTATTCAGTAAGTAGACAAAAGCTGTGATGCGAGAAATACATTTTTCTGCTTCAAGTCTGGTTTGACGTTGTTCAGAAGTTTATTGTTGTCTATATCCAGCCTGCCTTGATGATTCTGACTGAACTCTGGCTTTGGGCTGTTCAACAGTTTCTTGCTGTCTTTGAGTAGCCTACATTTCAGCTTGAGCTCGAAGTCTAGCTTTACGTTGTTCCAAAGTCTCTTCCTGTATTTAAGCAGCCTGTATTGCAGCTTGT
>NW_013665869.1:23647-44548 GCF_000517525.1 Limulus polyphemus | reverse complement strand
GGAAATACTGAATTGACAGCAAGGCGATCTGAGTGTATCCCGCCATAACGCTTTCTATGTGCAAAATGGCGCAATAATCATTAATTGTCAATTTCGTCATTAAATAATACACCAAATACAAAATAAATAGCACCATTACATTCCTTGTACAAAACTGGTTATTATGAAGTTATTTTAAAATTTGTAAGTTCAACCGTTTGGTTTCTTATAGCGAACAAAATAAACAAACTTCCTCTTTTTTTATATATATAGACATAAATTCATGCATATGATATTCCACTGCTTTTCTAAATACAGATTGTCTTAACCTTTTGACAGAAGAGTAAGAGTTACGTTGAAAGCGTCACAAATGGTTGGTCTTTATAGATTGGTATTATTTGTGCGAACTAGGATAATCCGATATTACATTTGATCTTTACCATAAGTGTTTGTTTACTGTGACACTCTTTACCTGAGTAAACATACTTATTATCGTTAAGAATGATAAGAAAATGAAGGTGTATGTGTGTGGCCTCTTCAATCTATTCATCTGTCAGACGCACGTGCATGAATTCATACAGGTGGTTTACGATCTGCTGTCTGTTCTTCTGGACATCCTCTTTTCTTTCTCCAGTCACCTCTGTCTTTATTAACTCTATTTTAATACTTATGTTCGATAAAAAAATAAAATAAAACGAAAGAAAACATCGCACAAAATTTCTATGTATTATATAATATTCCTTCAGTTACACCCTCTACTTTTCAGTTTATGTATACATGACTTACGCATCATAAAATCTTGCAAGCAAGATTGAGAGTTATCAGACGGGCCTTCTGGTGGTCGAATTTATAACTCACGAGTTGGTTAAAAAAATACACCGACAGAACATATCCATATGCATGCATGTTTGTTTAAGATAGTGAGATTAGACAGTTAAGTGTAAGATTTGTAGGTCTTAATGACCTCTTTAGTTTTAAAACCAGTCAACGAATTTTATTGAACAAATAATTTTATCAGTAGTAACAAAACCTTGTACACACGCTAACAATTTATCACATGTGACCTCTAGTGAAGTCTTTTATAACAAATAATAGTAATGCAGAATTGTTGGTTGTGATGAAATACTAGTTTATTTGTTGTTAAGCACAAAGCTACACAATGGGCTAACTGTGCTGTGCCCACCACGGTTATCTAAATTCTAAATCCGGTTTTTAGCATTATAAGCCTTTAGACGTGCCCCCCTCCCTCAGTGGCACAGCGGTATGCCTGCGGACTTACAACGCTCATGGTGGGCAGAGCACACATAGCCCTTTGTGTAGCTCTGTGCTTAACCACAAACAAGCAAACAAAGCCTTCAGACGTACCGCTACACCACCAGAGAGAAATAGACTATCCAGGGGAAAATATGAAGCGCGCATTAAATACAAGCTCAATAGAAAATAATTTAAAAGCATTTGAAGCTCCTGATAATCCAGATGATAACTGATGCAAAGTAATATGTGTACTTCACAAACCAACATCAACATTTTACTATTAGTTATAAATAGCGTTGTTTTAAATAATGCAAAACGTTTTTCGAGAAATGCGGGAATCTGATGAACAGAACGGAATCAAGAATTATATTGATAGAACATTTATAAATTACTTATTCTTTTTTTTTGTAGACAGATTTAGGCTAAGATTGTTCACTTTGTTTTAGTGCTTGACTGATAAAAGGCAAAACAGAAAAAAAAAATCTATAAAGTCGTAGAATATCGAGAACAATGTGTCATCGTAATTATTTAATATTCTTCGCATACATCTCGGGCCTGGCATGATCTGATGGTTAGAGCGCCCGACTTGCAATCCTGCGAGTCGTGGGATCGAATCCCTTCCCCGAACATACTCGCCTTTTCAGTTGTGGAGGTATTATAATGTGACAGTCAAAATCCCCTATCGTTGGTGAAGAAAGCAGCCCAAGAGTTGGCGATGAATAATGTTAATTAGCTGACTTCCCTCTATCATTTCAAAAGTAGGGACAGCCAGTCCTCGACTATCTTTACACAAAAACCAACAAATCTCTATCTTTATAGAAAAGGCATAGAAATATGAAGACAAATTATTTGAAAAATACGCACGAAAATGCTACCCATTTATATAGCCCTCAACAGTAAATCTAGAGGACTCTAACGCAAAAAAGAAAAAAAAATACAGGTTTTCATACCCGTGGCGGGCACAGCACAGATAGCCCATTGTATATGGCTCTTTTGCTAAACGACAAACATATATATTTCTTAGTAGTCAATTCATGTTTCTTGAAATTTCTGATGTAGCTTAAATAAAAATACACGTGTTAGGCATACTCATGAACGGACATAACCCTCCTTTTTTAACTTCCACCAAAATTCTGGTTTAACCCTCCTGATGGTTAATCACCCTGTTATGACAAAGACGCTCATGTCGATTTCTGCTTTAGAACTAATTACTCTGATAGCCACGATTACGAACTATTGTAATATGTTTTAATGAAGGGTGGTGAGTGGTGAGGTCTATTTTAGTGACCTAAACACAGTTCCTACATAACAAGCTTCTGTGAAAGATGGTGAGTGGTGAGGTCTATTTTAGTGACCTAAACACAGTTCCTATCATAACAAGCTTTTGTGAAAGATGGTGAGTGGTGAGGTCTATTTTAGTGACCTAAACACAATTCCCATCATAACAAGTTTCTGTGAAAGATGGTGAGTGGTGAGGTCTATTTTAGTGACCTAAACACAGTTCCCATCATAACAAGTTTCTGTGAAAGATGGTGAATGGTGAGGTCCATTTTAGTGACCTAAACGCAGTTCTCATCATAACAAGCTTCTGTGAAAGATGGTGAGTGGTGAGGTCTATTTCAGTGACCTAAACACAGTTCCCATCATACAAGCTTCTGTGAGAGATGGTGAGTGGTGCGGTCTATTTTACTGACCTAAACACAGTTCTCATCATAACACGCTTCTATGAAAGATGGTGAGTGGTTAGGTCTATTTTACTGACCTAAACACAGTTCTCATCATAACACGCTTCTATGAAAGATGGTGAGTGGTTAGGTCTATTTTAGTGACCAAAAACACAAACACACTATTTCAGAGGTGCATGAAAGGACTTTACAGGCATGTGGTGAAATGGGATTTCTGTAGGGCTATAATTCGCAACCATATTATTCACTTTAGGGATGAAAAACGAGTGTTAAGTTAAAATAAGCTTACAATATTCAAATTAGATGGTAGGTCGAACTAAACCAGGTTAAATCCAACTTCAGGTTAGTAATAATAAAACCCTCACTTATTCTTAACTAAGTTACACATTCAGTTGTGCAAAGTTCTACAGTAACGTTACGTTCAGGTAATATTTGTTGAGCTATACTGAATAAGTTACCAGGTTTAAATGGTTCACGTGAGCAGGTATATGTATATGCAAATCGTGTATAAAGATTTGCGTGCTTTGGTGTTAAGCAAAGCTACACAATGAGCTATCTGTGTTGTGCCTACCACGGGTATCGAAACCCGGTTTTTAGCGTTTCTAAAGACTTAGATAAACAGACAAACTTCCCTCCATGTGTGTGGTGTACAACATTTGTTTTGAGTCATGTGCACAAAGTTTAACTTAAGCGCAATGCATTTTTAAAGGTTTAGGAAATAACAATTAGTTTTTTTTGTAACCTTAACTTATCTACACATTCAGTACATCTCACATTAATTATTCAAAACATACAACAAATTCATATAAATCACCATAAAGTAGGTACAATCAGTAAAAGGAATGTAAATCTTTCTCACCATTACATCTCAGTAAACCAATAAACCCGGAACTTGACAAAGAAAAACTGTAACCACAAGGGAACAACACTGTTGCGCGTATTATAAATGACGACTGATTAGAAGAAAACACTTTCCATGCCACTGAAGAAAGATTTCGTGGAATGACTCATGAGTTTCCACCAGAGATTTATCTCTTGTTGAGCTCGCCTCGCAATGGATGTTGCTGCTTAAATTTATACATCATGTAAGCAAAGCATAGGATGTACTCTGCAGAATCATCAGACTATGATTTGTTTTTCCTTTACAACTTTCCAATTACTTTCCTTTGTTTTTCATTCGATTGATATGAGCCACTGTGATGATCAGAAGCACTTTATTTGGTACTATACTTCAATCAGTTAGGCCTAATACCACATAAAACCGTTTCGGCTCTGACAAATACTACTTGTTTTATTTGGAAAAGATACAGCTTTAAGTGAGTGATTTTTGCGATATACTTGATCTTAAGGCATCTAATGAGAAGCGAGCGACCTTCACTAAGAGCAAATTAAAGTATAGCTACAGTAGAAGGCTTTTCTCCGGATCCTTGGAAATTCTGTTATCGTTGATCGTTAGTTCTTTTCTAATTAATGTCATCGATTTTATTCTTTTAGCGCAAACTATGTTTTTTTTTCCGTTACGCGTTTTTTTATATTGTTTCGTTTATTTTTTACCACATTATATGTATGAGTGCTTAGTGTAAGTTGTTCTACTTGTTTTTCCTTCTATTGGAGAGCTACTCAAAGGCCGTTGAATTGAGACTGTTTTTAAGTACAATGGATTATTTGTGCTGTGTCCACCACGGGTATCGAAACCCGGTTTTTAGCGTTACAAGTTTTGAGACTTATCGCTGAACCACTGAGGGAGGGGCTGACAGGAGCATAATATATGAAATGTAAATAACTATCCTTCTTACGACCAGAAAAGTAAGTATTTTGGGAAATCAAAAGAACAAAGTCCGTTATGTTATATAACTTGAACAAAGACTACAGTCCGTTATATTATATAATTAGAACAAGGACTACAGTGCGTTATATTATATAATTAGAACAAGGACTACAGTGCTTTATATTATATAATTAGAACAAGGACTACAGTCTGTTATATTATATAACTAGAACAAAGAATACAGTCTGTTATATTATATAACTAGAACAAAGAATACAGTCGGTTATATTGTATAACTAGAACAAAGAATACAGTCCGCTATATTATATAACTAGAACAAAGAATACAGTCCGTTATATTATATAACTAGAACAAAGAATACAGTCCGTTATATTATATAATTAGAACAAAGACTACAGTCCGTTATATTATATAGCTAAAACAAAGAATACAGTCCGTTATATTATATAATTAGAACAAGGACTAGAGTGCGTTATATTATATAATTAGAACAAATAATACAGTCCGTTATATAATATAACTAGAACAAAGAATACAGTCCATTATATTATATAATTAGAACAAGGACTGCAGTGCGTTATATTACATAATTAGAACAAAGACTACAGTCCGTTATATTATATAACTAGAATAAGGACTACAGTCCGTTATATTATATAACTAGAACAAAGAATACAGTCCGCTATATTATATAACTAGAATAAGGACTACAGTCCGTTATATTATATAACTAGAACAAGGACTACAGTCCGTTATATTATATAACTAGAACAAAGAATACAGTCCGCTATATTATATAATTAGAACAAGGACTACAGTTCGTTATATTATATAATTAGAACAAAGAATACAGTCCGTTATATAATTAGAACAAAGACTACAGTCCGTTATATTATATAACTAGAACAAAGAATACAGTCCGTTATATAATTATAACAAAGAATACAGTCCGTTATATAATTAGAACAAAGACTACAGTCCGTTACATTATATAACTAGAACACACACAAACGTCTCAACGGGAAACCAGACCTGGTATATAGTTTGTTCCCTTACATCAACTAGAAAACTGACGGTTTTGGGATATAAATATTACATTCCAAGGTTACAAACATTTTTCATAAACATAAGAAGTAGAATATGTAGCAACTGGCTATAACGTATGTTGCGGTTCTTGGCATTTCACATGTGGCCTGGCAAATACTTTAGCGAATCTAGTTGAAAAACTAGGTCTCTAATTTAAGAAAAGCCGCGGAGAGGCATACTTTAAAACTTACAAACAACGTATGCCTTCTGACTACTAAAGAAAACAGCAACTTCAAAATGTAACAGCAGGGAAGTGGGGTAGAGCGATATTCCTATAAAACATTTTATGGTCTTTTGCAACAGTTTTATGTTTGCAATATTTAAGAAAATAAATAACTAAATTACCAAAAGTTACACTATTTAATATAAGCACACGTAAGATGACCGAAGCTGTCCAATGTTCAACACGACTACGTTATGTTGGCACTGTTACACGACTGTTTTGACATAATGAAAACTTGGACGCCTTCAAGTTGTCTCATTTGTTATATTTAGGAAAATTCTTGTGAAATGTGCTTAGGTCAACTGACATAAGCTGCAGGATTAATGGACAAAATTCCATTACAGAGTTCATTGTTCGTGTTATGTTCGTGTTTTTTTGTTTGTTTTTGCTATAGTGTGTACTCCTTTTACAAGCTGGCGAAGCATGATTATAATTAATTATACTTGTTGTAACAAGTGGATTATATAAATAGTGTTTTTTTATCCCATTCAGCCTTAAGAGCTCTGAATTGAGCGAGACTCGTCGTCAGTAATGGATATAGCGAATATAGTGTGGTTGGAATACTATTACGGTGTTTCAGTACGGTTCATAAACTTTAATTTCTTGCCTTAACAGTCTTGATCTTGCTTCTAGTTCAATATCTGAACCTGCAATCAAAGCATAGTTTTGTAGTATAAACTTATCAGATTTAACTCTGCTTTCAGCTCAATATCTGAACCTATAATGAAAACAGAGTTTTGTAGTTTTAACTTATCACTGCTTCTTGTTGAATATTTGAATACATGGTTCCAGTAGTTCTGTAATAGTTTCTTAGAATAACAATATTGACCCTACTTCTTGTTAAAGTTATTTCAACCTTTGATCCCAGTAACGTTTTGTAGTTTTATCATCTCTCTCAATAATATTGAGCCTACCTACTCCTAGTTCTGTAGGTTAATATTAGTTACTATCAACTCTGGTCCAGTACAACTTGACAAGATCTTTATAATAACAACACTTTATCATTATACTTAAGCCATAAGCAAAGGTGTGTGTTTGATAGTTACGTTGTTTTATTCATACACTTTATTGTTTGGTTATTAGAGAACTTTGGTTGTTTTTTTAAGTATCTCATTTTTTGAGCTTATGTTGTAGTAATTTTTCTTTAGAGTGACCTATGAAATGGAATATGTCATGCCTGTACCAAATTCAACTTTGCCGTTTTATGAGTAATGTAGTTTTAAATCAAATAAGACATTAGTAACTCCATCGAATATAATACTTTCATCACTTTTTATACTTTAACAACTTAAGTTAAAGTAATTAGCTATATGTCATCAAAAAAGAGGTTGAAATTTGAATTTAAAAATAAAACTGTGATAGAGCTCTAGATTTCGGAGCTAGCGAAACGGATTCGAATACGTGCATTACCACGTCTTGCACTTTAAACTGTGTGTGCGTCATAAGAGTGATATCCAATTCTTTAGCGAGGATAGTGGGTGCTACTGACTGGCTATCTTTCCTCTGGTCAGTAGTTCAAAATTAGGGACGGTGGTAGATTGCCATAGTAACTTTGCCAAAGTGTATGAAACATAAATAAAACAAAAACAAAAAACAACTTCGGGAGCTAAAGTTACTGACGTCACACGGTTTGAGATTCACCTCAATGTGTTAAGAAATTGATATCTGGGAAAAAAATAGTGTGTAAATATATCTGTAAGATATAATGGTGAAACAATAAGAATTTATTTTCTTGTTAGTTAGAATACTTTTAATAAAGGTGCTTAACAAAACGTACATTTGAACTTTGCCTAATGCGGTATACTTGATTAAAATGATGGTTTCCTTCTGGAAACTTTGCTTTAGAATTGGGTACTGTCTACGAAAGTCGGTGTCATTTGGTCATTTTTATCTTAAGTTCAGTGTAATTGCAGGTGGTTTGAGATTCTTAGAAAAAATGTGTTTCAGAAAGCGACTAAGTCCATATGAACTCCTATCTGTCAGGGTGCTCGATTCGCAATCTGTTGGTCGTGGGTGTTATAATGGTGTTGACCCAACTTTTCGTTGACAAAGAGTAACTCATGAGTTGGCAGTGTGTGGTGTTGACTAGCTACCTTCCCTCCAATTTATAATTTTTAAATTAGGGACGACCAGAGCAAATAGCCCTCGAGTAGCTTTGCGCGAAATTCAACAAAACAAACAAACCCCTGTCAGTAATTATAAATTTAAACAATTTCTAAATATATTGTGAAACTGGGATAAATGTGTTCTACTTATCCAGATATAAATAAAAGCAGGTAGTAACGGACGTTTCTTTTTTATAGGTGGTTTATATTGGATGACTTACTGAGAGAACAGTTTAAAATGTCTTAGCAAGTATTACTGAAACTGGAGAAGCCTTTTTAATTGTTGGTGAGTTTTGAAAACAATGCCACTATTTTTTATCAGCGCTTGACTGTGTGTTTTACTCATAACCATTTCATTGCTGGAATCGAGACATTTTATTGCCGACAGAGAATTGTAATCTGATGGTATAAAACTGTTTCTTGCTTTAAACTGGACTACTGCGTGTTTTTTGTTGAAAAATACGATGTCTGGCGACAGTATATGTCATTTTTAAACAGTTCGTGGACTTAAGAAAACGGTAGTTTGAAATGAGCTACGTTGTTTTCTTTCTTTTTTTTTTGACTTTCACTTGATTACACAGCTGACCATGTAATGTAAACCGGTGAAATGATCAGATTTAAACTATGGTAGAGATGGCTTAAAATCTGGATCCGCCAGAAACATATATATATGAATATAAGAATGCGTTTGAAAAGAATATGTTTCCTAGGTGATCACGTGTCTCCTATAAAATGGAGATAGTTTAGCAAGTGTACTTTAACTCATAAAACAGAATCTTATAGTTGAAGTTATATCTTCAAAAAGGGACAATTAAAAGAGAAAGAAAAAAGAGAAGAGGGCTCACATAATGACCTCTTCGTTTTTCTAAATGTGACTTGCACCTAACGTTTATTTGCTTCCTAATATATTGAGCTTCCAGTGGTTCAGCGGTAACTCTCTACAAATCGAGTTTCATTGCCCATAGTGGGTGCAGCGCAAATAGTCCGTTGTGTAGATTTGTGCTTAATAACAAACAAACGCAAAAACTTGTATATAACAAAACCATATCTATCTAATAAAAAGGCAGGATAGAGTTTGTCACAAATAAATATAAATCTATAAATTTCAAACCAAGTTTAGACTTATCGGCGAGACTATGTCTACCAGCAATATAAAAGAAGAAGGAACTTATATGGTGGGTGGTATAGGGTTCTGCTGACTGGCTGCCTTCTCTCTGGTCAGTTGTTCAAAGCCAGGGAGGAAATTTTGTTTGTTCGCTGTTAAACGTTAAATACAAAGCTACACAATGAGTTATCTGTGCTCTGCGTATCACAGGTATCGAAACCAGGTTTTTAGCGTTATAAACCACCAAATTTACCGCTGAGCCTCTGGGGACGTGGCATGACGAGAGCAAACAAAAAATAACTATAAAAGTAGGTCTTGTGTCTCAGAAGATCAGAGGTAGGTGTGGATAAAATGCGTACATAACAATATTGTTTGTTTCTATGTATCAGAACAAACCACTGTGAATTTGTATGGATCTATATAACTGATTGTAGGAAGCAACAGATAAAGACTAAAGATTATTAGAGGGTTTTCTCCGATCGTACCTGTTCAATGGGTTATTTTCTCTGTATCTACATTATAAACAGCTAGAGGCAGGTTAAATTTTTACTGCACAGAGTAATTGTAGGACAATTTCAACTAGTTTAGGATCAGGTCTCTCTATAAATAAGGAAACAGCGTTTAATCTCAGTAATGTGTCTTCCAACAATCTATAAAACTTTAATCTTTAATCTATCAACATTAAAACCAAGATAAGTTTTATTCCCTAATTTGGCAATTTTAAACTACAAAACTATGTTAATTTCAGCTAAATATAACAGCTCAAAACTACAGAGCTATTGGGGCTGGAGTCCCTTTTATTTTTCAGCTCTCCAGATGGCACAACGGCAAGCTTAAAGGTTTATAGCTCTAAAATTCAGGTTTCGATCCTGAATTGCCATAGCACAGCTAGCCCATTCTTCAGCTTTACACTTAACAATATATTTCGCAGGGCAAGCGGTCATTCCAAATTAAATTTTTAACATGGTTTCTTGAAGTAACAAGATAAGTCTAATGAAACCTATAGATCCGTGGTTTTTGTGTTGTTTGGCGAAAGATGTGAAATATAAAGTTTTGTTTGTACAAGGAACTGAGAGTGTGCAAATGTTGAATAAACATTACAGGAAGCATATTCTTCTAGGTGGCACCACTAGATATTCGCACGTGCTGAGAAGATGGAAGCCAGGTGTGTGACGTGCACGACTTTCGTTCACGCACACATAAGAAATGTGCGTGAGACTGTAGACCCCCCATACAATTTCCAAGGATATAGTTTCACAATATTTGTATTTACTTTTATGTTATGATATCTCTAATCTCACCCACGCCTATACCATTTAAGCGTTGACTCTTCTACGTGTAGTAGTGATTGCTCAGGAGAGTTTGATTGTGGTTTCAGGTTGTTACACTATAGTGTTCTATTAGAAGCTCTCTTTCTATATTTAGTGACGTAAAACAATGTAATTTCCGTGGTATATATCGTTCACAGACGTATATAGTCAATTGAATTGCAGATATTTATAAAAGAATGACCTGAAATATTAGCGATAATGTCGTACGTGACCTCTTCACGACGAGATTACTTAAATGTTTCAACTTATTTTCTCACTGTTATATTTTTGTTTCTGTTTAGTTCAACACGCAGCACCAGGGTTGTGTTAGGTGTGTCAACAGGGCAGTCTGTAGGAAAGGTGAGTGTCATCGTTGATTTTTTCGAAACCCCAAAAATGTTACTTTCCTGTATTGCTTCCTAGATTTAATATTGAATTATTTTTATTTGTGTAGTTAATGATTAAAATTGATAGATAGATTTTCCAATCGTATCTGTGAACCGTTTCGTAGAAAAAAAGAATTTATAAAGAAGCCTGAAAAGTTATAACCTATTTCAGACTTTTTTATTTAGCTTATATGAATATATATGTATATATATATATATATATATTCAAAGCAATGGTCTAATTTAGATGGCATCAACTTGTGTTTACTTTTTTACTACCCATAGTTCTGAGCTGTTGTAAGTTTGACACACCCCTTATCATATAATGCAGTATAATTACTTTATGATTTTAGTTCGAAATGTCAGATACCCGATTCATAAGAATGTGTAAAAATAGAGAAACAAGTAACATACTCATATTGTTTAAAGCTGGAAAGAATGATTTCGTTGTGAGATAAATTAACAGTAAGCAACTCTTGCTTGTCTCAACAATTCCTTTAAACCTATTCATTACGTATAGAGATTACGTCAGATTTGATGCACAGTATCTTCTACAGATAGATGAGTTTACCTACACGAGCTTAGTTCTGAGAATGGTTTATTTGACTAAACAAAAATGTTATTATATCTAAAGAAGGAAATTAATTGTAAAAATTAAATATTTCTAAAATATTTTATTTATTGTTTTCGTGGAATTCTGGGAAAAGACCTTGACTTACAACTTAACGTATAGACACACACACACACACACACACACAAGTTTGTTAATCGCACAGAAACATAACACGTTCTTATTTCGCCGGTTTTGTCTCTCAAAAAGCTTCAAACAGCGGCTTGCGCATCTCTGTGACGTCAAGAGCTTATCGTGTATACACGAATCACAAACGTTACTACTAAGCACTTATGTTCCTGCACTTTGACACGGCTACAGAAATGGATCCTAACCGTATTTGTGGCTAAAGAAAGTGGTAATGCATAAAATATTTTAACTGTTTTAAATCTATCTGTCCACGCTGGTCAACTACTGGAATAATACCGAAAGTAATAAACTATGTTCCAAGTCTTCACTAATCACTCTTGACCAATAAAGATTGGGCATGTCACCAATCTAAACAAACAGCATGGAAAATGTATAGTGAAATCGTCAACTGATTATTCCTGACGTAGCATATTCAACGAGTAGCATAACATTTAATCAATAATCCATACGTAATTTAAAAGCTGTAATGTAGAATAATGTCCAATGTTTTTAATATATTGTTCTACTATTAAAAGCAATGTTGAAATGTAGTTAATGTATAATATAACTGGTTATTGTAGTTAAATAATTTCCAAAATGTTATCAATATTCTGAAGAAATTTTCATAATATATTGCCATAAGTTTATCGGTGAATTTAAAAATGCACTTAACATTCCTCGAACTTGAGTTGTATGTTATAAATCCCTTTAAATGTTTAGCAAGAAACATAATTTAATTCTTATGTGCTATATGTATAAGTTCATAACAGAAAAAAAACAATACAATATATAGTAATTGTGTTGACGATATGAGAAACTAGAGATCACGCACTTTTCATCTTAGTTTCCTTACAGTACATTTCATTTCCTTCATGGTAACAGTTCGATAAAATTTAGGGGTGTTGTTACGAGTCACGTTGTATACAGGTACTCTAATATTATAAGCTGTTTAGAAATGTTATCTATGTAGATCATCCTAGAGAAGACCAAACAAAGTGAAATTACAAAGTGCAATTGGTGAGGACTATATACGGAATGAAGAACTTTCCATCTGAATCTCTTAATCAGTGACGTTGTGTGACGGACAGTGTGGGACTTGACATTATAATATTGCTGGCAAATGTAAAATATTTTAACGCTGAATTGTTCATTACATACATCATGAGAAAACTTGATCAGTGCCACATATACACAGCCTTGCCACCTTTCTTCATTAAGTATATGATTACATTATACTCTTCATCACAATGTTACTCGCATTTGACATTTTGTAATTGTATTGCACGCCATCTAACATGGAAACACATAACGTATTATGCTTCTAGAAGCGGGAGGATATTTGGTTGTTTAATATAATGCAGTTTACGCATTTAGTTTGTTTGTAGTTATGCACAAAGCTACACAATGGGCTATCTGTGCTCTGCCCACCACGGGTATTGAAACTCGGTTTCTAGCGTTGTAAGTCTGCAGACATACCGCTGTGCCACTGGGGGGCACACATTTAGTAATCTTGGATAAGAATATTTGCATAAGTAGCAAATAAATTTGAGAAGCTCACAAATAATCAAGATTTTGAGGATTCGGTTGACATGAACGAACTGAGAATTGTATGTGACGAATGGACTAGACCCCACCAGATGTATAACAAAAACAAAATTGTTATTACACACTCAACATCATCTAGCAAGATGTTAAAAAATGCTAGGTATTATCATATAAAATTAAAGTGAAATGTACTAACTAATTTAATGGAAACTGAGATAACTGAATTCACTGCTTGAATATAAAGAAAAAAAACTGTCAAAATATACACACTGGCCTGACTAGAGTTTCTAGAAAAACGTATTCATTGGTGAGGGGGCCAAAGGCCAATTCCGGAGAAAAACAAAAGCAGGTTCCACACTAATGAAACCACGGAATTCTAAGTAAAACTTGTTAACCCTCATAGAAAGAGAACGAAAATAAGGACGAAATGGAAAACACAGTTCTAGTAATAATAAGATACTACTATATCTTGAGAAATAGAGGCACTAAGAATTTAAACGTTTAGGCTGTACATCTATATTAAGATGTTATCGGATTGTGGAGTTATGATACGACGGTGACACACTGATATTCAGTGAATGAGAAAGAAAAGTCCGTTTTTTTCTGAACAATCTTTATATGTTCGCAGTGATACAAATACCCGTTTGCAAAATTGTGTAAATAACTGGATTTTTTAGGAATATCAACATATTATCTGTAGTTGTTAGCTATGCAATTAGTAAGCACCGTTTCCATTTCTTCCATGATAAAAACCGTTTTGCTGAATTTTCAAGCTTGTTACCGAGAAAAGTTGAGTAATATTAGCAATCAAAATAATGAATGAGATTATTTTTATACAGTGTGGTAAATCAAACTTCTGTGTGCGTTTAGCTTTGACGTTGTTCTTGAGGTGTTTGAATGACTATTGTATGCTGTTTTAACAATCCAATATTCTTAAAAGAGGGTAAAAAATATTAACACATTGTTGGAAACGTTAAAACATAATTCAGTAAAGACATTCAAAATATCGTAAGAGGAAGTTAGTATTTATTTCTTTATTTCTGTTAGAGAAACATTTTAGAGCAGATAATGTAAAGAAAGTATCAGTCCTTCAATGCTTCATATATCAGTGCTAGGTTTCTTTTACCTGCTGTTTGTTTATTTGTTGTGAAGCTACACAATGGACTCTCTGTGCTGTGCCCATCAGTATTGATACCCAGTTTTTAACGGTATGAGTCCTCAGATTTACTGTTGAGCCACTGGGGAACAATTAATCATCTTCGAAATGAACATTTTTACATCTTCCACGCATACAGATAATTTGAGAGTGGGTTATTAAATGTTATTTATTTTTATTTGAGAATACACATATCCAGATGTTTCCAATATATTTGAAAACAGAATAATGTAATATGTTTTCTTGGTATTTTACTGTTGAAAACTTTTATGTAAAAACTGTATTTAAAACATTAACTAGATTACCCTGTGTACTTGTTTGTATAAGAGTGGGCAACTGAATAGAAGACTAAACATTAAATTGGAGCTTAATTCTCCTGAAATTTACTTGGCTAAACATGCTTATGTATGTTTTAATGTAGAAAAATTGTTCACAAGATAAACTAATTATAAAGATTATTTCTGTTTTAGCTCAAAACCACACAATGGCTATATGAGGTCTGTCCCCCCAAGGGAAATTGAACGCCGGATTTTAGCGTTGAAAGTTAGTAAACAAATACTAGTTATATAAATCCCACTTCCTTTCTGCAAAAAAAAAAAAAATAGAAAATATGCTTCTCATTGGGGCTCTTAGATTTGAAAAACTTTGTGCTTGAATCTCTATTTTACTTGTTTCTAAAATTATAAGTTATTTAATGTTTTTCCAAAGCGATTTTCACTTAAAAGTTTATGAAAATATATATATAGTTTGTTTATTTTTCAGACGGGGATTCATTTACTTTTTATTATACATTTTAACAATCATGTGCATTCGTGATTTTATCGTTTTTTATTCTCCCCATTAGCCCTAAAATAAAGTTGATTGTTGTAATAACTGCTGGAAGCACGTGTAATGAATGTTTTATTGAGAATATTTTATTTCAGTGCTTTTCGTATTATAAAAACTCAATTATACCTTATCAAAACTTTGAATTTTGAAGACAGCTATCGCTAACGTAATTGAATTATTTTGAGGAAATGTCCAATTTATTAAATGATGCTTTTCAACCACTTCGTTTCAGAAATATCTAGGTCGAATTTTTATCACAATTAACGCACGTCAACTTTCATTCTAGACAAAATTGTTAAAAGGTTTTACACAGTATTTTTATATTCTTTCCGAATGAATTTGGGTATGAAAAGTTAACTCAAACGGAAGACATTATAAACAGCAAGTTCCTCCTACTGTCCTCCTTTTAGCTCACATGCTGTAATTAAAACATATTTCAATAAATTGTTTGTTTTTTGCTTTGCCGCATTGTGTAAGTATGGCATAATCAGCTAGTTTAAATTCTGCACTGTCATGTTGTTTCATCATCCGAAATAAACTTTGTATCTCAAGAGTTGTTTTACATATCCTATGTATGTATACAGTGATGGCTTGAGTTTGAAAAATAATTAGATCTTTTTTTATCAGCGTTATTGTTTTTATGCATGTTACAGAAACTTTCAAAATAAACATATTCGTACGTTGTTATAGAATTTAATTTATTTACTTTCAATTGTACATATATTTATAGGTTTATTCTCGTTTGTTCATCTTTAGTGAAAAGTAAAGGCACGCAACTAACATTCAATAAAAATATAATTTATACAGTATTATTGAAATCAACTCAGTAAGAGTACACTCTTTTACAGGTAGGAGTTCAAATGTCAACAGACACATTTTCTTCATAAAGACTAGATAAAAGCAGCTAGTCAATACCATCCCCGCCAACTCTTAGGTTACTCTTTTACAAATGAAAAGTGGGATTGACCTTCACATTATAACACCCCCAAGGCTAAAAGGGCGAGTATATTCGATGATGGGATTCAAACCCGCGACTCAAAATTAGTCTGCCCCTGAAAAAGAAAGGTCCACCTTTCGAAAGTGCTCGAATTATACGGTTTTTATCGTTTTATATTATCACTTCTTGAACCTATGTGTTTTTCTGACATCATGAGCTCAAAATTAGGAAAAATGGATACTGAACAACAGCACAATCTAGGGGAGGAAATATAAATTATTTTTGAAAATGTTTCCTAAAACAGAAGAACGGAATGGAGCTTAATCAGAATTAAGAGGCAGTTTTGATAGATACAAGGGACCAACCCTTATATTTAGAAATTCTCTATCTAGTGAGTAAGAAGAGATATACACATCCCCAATGATTCCTCTCAAAAGAACAGGAAGAGTATAATCCTTAGGGTTTTGGAAAAATCTTCAAGAATAGGCTAGAATCTTACACTTTAAAACATTATTTTTTTTTAGAAGTTATAGAGGATGATTTATTCAAATATTTGGTGAATAGTTCTAAAGAAGTATTAATGATCTAATGGTTAGATACTTTGGAGGGCCATGAGATGTATGATCCTTTGGCATTATAGATAACTTCCTAAAGAGAAAGGTGTAAACATTACATAAATCCAGAGGTTGGGAGAAGGACTATGACACAGTTTGAAAGACATTGTACGGAATAAAAAGTGGTAATGTATTATGAATATGATTTTCTGAGCAAAGTTTCTGTTGCTCTCCCCTTCACAATTAAAATAATTTTCGCAAGTGATAACAGCAAAATCAATATTTTTTTTATCTGTATGTAATATTTTTTAAATGAAAAAAAAAAATAGCTTCTAAGAAGTGAGTAAATGAGAGAGTAAAAAAAAACTTTGAAACCAAAGTGAGAGTTTTGTTAGATTATCGTCGTCTCCAACTCTTCTGTTTCTTCCTTCGTTATTTTTGGGATCTCTGGCCAAAAGTCTCCCCTCCCTCCCAGCCAACAGTACGCTCCCACCCATATGCTTTAGGAGATACCTTTTATAGAATGGTGATTCTTGTGAAAGGTGTGATTTGTACATATTGAAAGAAAGACCTCCACCTTCATTTGGGTGAAAGTACGGTATGTTATATTGTAAATCACCTTTTGCTGAATTGAAAGGCTAAAATACTGATTTAGAACAAATAGTTCTGTCTATAAACGTATTCAAGTCTTGAAGAATTAAGACATTTTCGATCTGAATTTATATCTTACATGCGATAGTGCGGACTTGTACAAGAGCTCATATAATGATTAAAGGAAGTACCCTGCTATGTAAAATGAAAACTTGTTTGTTGTCGGATATGCAGGGTGTGATATCTATGGTTACAACATTTCATCAGGTTAACCTGGCACATCAGGTACAACAATTACCTGATGATACCAGGTTACCTTGGTAATACGTTGCAGCCATAGGTGTTATACTCTGTATATCTGACAATAAACGACTTTTAAATGTTTAGTACTGTTAAATAATTTTAATAACTGAAAACATTTTAAAAATATGTTTTATTTTTCTATTTTGGAAATCAAAAGCTTATTTATTTGACCACACCCCAGTGGAACAACGGTAAGCCTGAAGGCTTACAACGCTATAAAATCCGGGCTTTGATACCCTTGGTGGGCACAATACAAATAGCCCATTGTGTAGCTTTGTGCTTAACTGCAAACAAACAAACAAATATTTTGTTGAACTACAGTATACATATGAAATTAAATTAAAGGAATAAACAAATGACAGAAGAATAAGTGCTACCGAAGATATTAAAATAATATACAATTGTATTTAACACATCTGGATAATGAATTAAATCTGTCAAATAATATACAATTATATTTAACACACCTGGATAATGAATTAAATTTGTCAAATAATATACAATTATATTTAACACACCTGGATAATGAATTAAATTTGTCAAATAATATACAATTGTATTTAACACACCTGGATAATGAATTAAATCTCTCAAATAATATACAATTATATTTAACACACCTGAATAATGAATTAAATCTGTCAAATAATATACAATTATATTTAACACACCTGGATAATGAATTAAATTTGTCAAATAATATACAATTGTATTTAACACACCTGGATAATGAATTAAATCTGTCAAATAATATACAATTATATTTAACACACCTGGATAATGAATTAAATCTGTCAAATAATATTCAATTATATTTAACACACCCGGATAATGAATTAAATTTGTCAAATAATATACAATTGTATTTAACACACCCGGATAATGAATTAAAATTTTCAAATAATATACAATTGTATTTAACACACCTGGATAATTAATTAAATCTGTCAAATAATATACAGTTATATTTAACACACCTGGATAATGAATTAAATCTGTCGTTTTCAAATGCTTCCCCTCAGGGATATCTACCAGGAAGGAAGTGGGGTGAGTGTTAGAAAGGGGCACAGTTTAAGACCAGCTGTAGCATATTCTGTATCATTTAATACTATATATTTCACCAGCTGGTCGAAAACACATGGGAAAAATAACACTATAACGATCTAACGTTGTCACTATATCCAGAAGGTGGCGCGTGACAAATACAGTTAGACAAGCTCCCGTATTTAAGTTAAGCACTAAGCAGTAACTTACAGCTGTTCACAGCAAAGAGTAAGCTGTGCTTGTATATGTTTCAATTTCATTTCTTGTGACGATCTCGCACAACGTATTTAGTTTTTTCGTACTAGAAATGATTAACACTTCCTGTATTGTGTTCTAGAGGTCTTCACTACTGTCTGTTGTTAAAATTAGAAAAGAGAGATCTCGTGTTGTGGATGTCTTCACCACTTTCTCTTGTTCAGACTAACAAAGACAGATCTATTGTGCTTTTTCTACCAGTCTTCACTACTGTCTCTTGTTAAGATTAGCAAAGAAATATCTATTGTGTTGTAAAGGTCTTCACCACTGTATCTTGTTAATATTAGCAAAGAAAATATATCTTGTGTTGTAAAGGTCTTCACTACTGTCTCTTGTTAATATTAGCAACGAAATATCTTTTGTGTTGTAAAGGTCTTCACCACTGTATATTGTTAATATTAGCAAAGAAAATATATCTTGTGTTGTAAAGGTCTTCACTACTGTCTTTTGTTAATATTAGCAGAGAAAATATATCTTGTGTTGTAAAGGTCTTCACTGCTGTCTCTTGTTAATATTAGCAAAGAAAATATATCTTGTGTTGTAAAGGTCTTCATCATTGTATCTTGTTAATATTAGCAGAGAAATATCCTCTTCACTACTGTCTTTTGTTAATATTAGCAGAGAAAATATATCTTGTGTTGTAAAGGTCTTCACTACTGTATCTTGTTAATATTAGCAAAGAAATATCTCTTGTATTGTAAAGGTCTTCACTATTGTATCTTGTTAATATTAGCAAAGAAAATATATCTTGTGTTTTAAAGGTCTTCACTGCTGTATCTTGTTAATATTAGCAAAGAAATATATCTTGTGTTGTAAAGGTCTTCACTACTGTATCTTGTTAATATTAGCAAAGAAATATATCTTGTGTTGTAAAGATCTTCACCATTGTATCTTGTTAATATTAGCAAAGAAATATATTTTGTGCTCTTGAAGTCTTCACTATTGTCTTTGGTTAAGATTTATTTGTTGATTAATCCTGATATTTTACTGTAAGAAAAGTTTCAACAGCTTAACATTAATTATACTTGAATTAGTTAAATGTTTCTTTTGTTATTATCTCTTACATAATAAGTACATATATGAACACTTTAGCTTCATTTATAACGAAAATAGAGTATTACTAACAACAACATGATGTACTTATTATAAGACTTGTTAAAAATATTTATTATGCAACTAACAAAGTTATATACTGATATGTTTGATTAGAAGATTACGTTTATTTATTTATTTTCCAAAGTGTTTGTTCTAAATTTTTGTCTTTTGTACCGACTGTGTAGCGTTAGATGCCAAGGTAATTATGATTACTTTTTTCTTATAGCATAAAATACTAAGAAACTTAGAATAACATCATAGCTAAGGGAATAACGTCCAAGGACAAAATGTGTATTGAATATAATGCGCTGTATATAGGTATATATATTGTTACGACAGCGGGGGTCACGTGATGCTAGTAACACGTCATATTCTCGAAGGTTCGTGAATGCTGGAGTGTTTACTAGATATGCGATATTCATGTATATAAGACCGCCAAGAACTGACGGCAACAATGTAATTGAATTGCAAACAGAGATAGAGACGACAACTGAGTCAAGCGCGTGAACCGTTCGTTCGTTGTGAATTATAGCGTTTGTTTAAATTATAACGTGACTGTGGAAATTAAGTGAATTTCAAAGTTGTATTGAGAAAGAATAAACTAGTTTTATTTAAGACAGGACTTGTATCGCTAAAGTTTCTTCGAAAATAATTTTTACGGAAAATTAACTAACGACCAGAGACGTAACAATATGTTAAAATAGATTATTAATAATTATGATTATGGTTATCATCCACACTTAGTATGTAAATTTTAGCTACCGCCCAACCACTCGGTTCAACGTACCTTTTCCAAAAAAAGTGAAGATTTAATAATTCGAAAGTTAAAAAAGTATGTGACAACGTTTTTTCTATGAGGTGCACACACACACACACACACACACACATATATATATATATATATATATTCTGTAGGTTCTTTCTTAGCTTAC
>NW_013665869.1:18045-22915 GCF_000517525.1 Limulus polyphemus | reverse complement strand
ACACACACACACACACACACACACACATATATATATATATATATATATTCTGAGGTTCTTTCTAGCTTCAAAGGTAAATTGGCTTTAATAATTGCAACAACTTTTCAGAATTATTGTTAAGAGTGGTTATGACAGTGATGAATTTGTGTTATACAAAAAATAATAATTATTGTGCATGAGAATAGTTTTCTCCTAGTAGATTAACCTGGTTGGATAGCGGTAGGTTTACAGACTTACAATGTTAAAATCCGGGGTTCAACTCCCAGCGGTGGACACAGGAGATAGCCCAATGTGGCTAAAACAGACAAATAAACTCCAAGTAGGACACTCTAAACTTGTTATTTAAAGTTCAATATGCTGGGGAGTAAATCAAACATATCTTGAAGCAATATTTGTCGCTTCCTGAAGTATTTCACTAATGTATTCTTTATATAAAATGGCTGAATCGTAATGGGTGAAATTTTTGTGTGACAGTGTTGTTTATAGAATACACCAAAGTCATATGACTGAAATCAATATTTTGGTGAAGATCATGGTAGATTTAAGTAGTTCAAACTGAACTACGTCAGCTCTGGAATTTTTAATCTCGTAAACCGTAGATTTGTGTGCATTAGTTGAGAAACTTTAGCGACTTTATTCGGAAATTATTTTAAAATAATTTTCTTATTATATTATATGAAATTTATAAATTCATATCCAGATATAAAATTATATTTTAGAAACAGTATGCGTAAGAGACAGGAGGTACAATGTAAAAATAACATACTTTTAAAATCTTAAAGTAATGCTTGATTATTTGTACATTACATTGAAAAACAACAATACAATCCTAGTGCTTTTTACAGGTGAAATGCCCTCATCAGGAGCAAAAGAAGAGTTATTTTTAATTGTACTGTAAACCGATTTTGCTTCTCGATAGGATTCTTTATACTACTTTGAAATAATTTTTTAATTTCATCTTGTGGCCTATTAAGCAATTTCTGGCTGCATTTTAAGGTTTTTGCCTATAGGTGGTGCCTCGTACCTCTGTTAAACTTTCGTACACAGTTTATTTACTTGGCGGAATTTCTTAGTACGCTATGAGTAATTAATTATCAGACTTTCAAAGTGACGAAAAAAAAACAGTTGAAAAACCTCTGTTCCGATCATCAGCAGCTTTGGTTAGAATAAAGTATATTTGGTTTTTGCGTTGAACATCTCCATCCATGAGATTAATTTTACTCTTACATTCATTGTAAATGTGCTGTTATACATGTTCTAACTTTACTCCCCTTCATCATTTACAATTTAGAAATGAAAAATTCCCCTGATATGAAATATTACACGACGTTTTGATTGACCGTGGCCAAACTACAGACACATGGAATTTTTTCGTTAATATATAGTGTGGTCAGTGACCTTTCTGCTATTTGTGGTAAAAAAAAAAATCTAGGTATTTATCGCACGTTTTTAAGCCAATGAGGAATTCTTTTCAAAAACGTTTATCAAAGTCATCCCGTTTTATTGTACTCTCAATATGGATATATATATTGTCGCTCTAACTTTTTAATTTATCCTGTTTTGTCTTAGTAAGTTTTGAAGGCGACTGTGTACAAGCATGCATGTGTATTGTAAAGACGTTAAATAATAATTGGCATAAACTGTCATTTCCATTGCAATTATGTTTTGGTGGTTTAGGCTGTTTCAAAATTGTCTTGCTAATAAATTAATTGACCTCTCTTTAACTGGAAGTACGTGTTATTCCTTATGTATAGTCCCCTGGTGGCTCAGAGGCAGGTCTGGGGGTTTATAATGCTAAAAACTGGATTTCGATATTTGAAGTGGGCAGAGCATAGATAGCTCATTGCGTAGCTTTAAGCTTAACAACAAACAATTTTCCGGTGTAATAGATAATTGGAATGAAATCCGATAATTATGTATAATACACAGATCATTATTAAGATTACGTGAAATAAGTTGTCTGTTATATGGTTTGTTAAAGGGAGTTTGAATAATGCCATAAACTATCTTCAGGATTTTCATTATATCTGTATATAATTGGAAATGACAAATCCAAGTTTTCTGGCATTGTGAGCTATATGGTTTTGATTAAAATATTAATTTAAACACTTTTGGAAATTCAACTCATCAAATAATTTATGAATAATTTAGAAAGTAGGTTCATGTTTATTTATTACGTTAAGCTTGCAAATATTTAGTGCGCTTTTCAAAAAGCTAATAACTGAATTTTTTACTTTTGTATCAGATAATTGACTGATTTATGAGATTTTTTTTTCAGTTTTCGCCAAAGCTACCCAAAAGGTTTGCGCATGACCATTCCTAATTTTGAATTGAGAGGTTAGAGAGAAAGCAGCTGATCAACAGCACCACTCGCCAACTCTTTTGCTACTCTTGACTGACCGAATAGTAGGATTTGACTCTCACTTTTCTAGCTCACACGCGGCTCTAAAGTGCGGAACGAAATCCTCAGATTCACAGTCCAAGTACACTAACCACTATGGTCCTTCTCATGGTCATCGATAAATTTCGGGGCTTTCAATTCTAACATCCGATGTTCGATTCCTCGCGAAGGAAAGGGTGCAGTTAGTCCATTGTGTAGGTTTGTGCTAAAATCCACCAACAACTAAACATTAGGCCACTTCTGGCCCACCTAGAAAAATGCAATCGAAGGGTTTGAAACGGTGTTGGTTAGTCATAAAAGTAACAGTCCATCTCTTCAATCGAAGGGTTTGAAACGGTGTTGGTTAGTCATAAAAGTAACAGTCCATCTCTTCAATCGAAGGGTTTGAAACGTTGTTGGTTAGTCATAAAAGTAACAGTCCATCTCTTCATTCCGATAAAAAAAAACAGACAAAGACCTGACGACGGATGCTATTGTCATGCTACCTTCCTAGGGTTCTGACCTGGCCGTGTAGTCTATGTAGTAAAGGGCGTAAGAGGCCGTTCAAGTTGAATACTCCTATTTTAGAAAAGTTAGATAATTAATGTATTTAGAAATCTAAAAAATAACTTGTATTTAAAAGATTTAAACCGAAATGAAAAGATTTGGAAGGGATTTTAAGTACTAGCAACTAAAATTAACATTGTCATATACATATATAAGTTAATCATTCACAGAGCAAAATGTTTTTACATTCTCACAGGACTCCTTTATCAATGTACATATGCAATGACAAGTTACTATGTTAGGACCTTATGAAAAATACATTTACCTTGTTTTAATGAGATTTGTTGCATTTTAATATCCTCAATATTGAGATATCTCAAATTCACCCCGTTTCACCCATTCTTCAAGCAACCTTGATATTTTGAACGATAAATATCTATAAGATATTCTTATCGATTATTGAAAATTACGAGTAGTAGTTGTTGTTATGTTGTTAAGCACAAAGCTACATGATGGGCTATCTGTGCTGTGCCCACAATGGATATCAGAATATGGTTTTTAATGTTATAAGCCTTGTGATTTACAGCTGAGCCATTGCGGGGCTAAATTACGACTAGTTCCTCGTTTCAATAAAAAAATATGTTGTCTCAGATAATTTAACCCTAAAATTACCAACTGTCCACATATTGTATCATATTGAGTGATTTTATGGATTTTTTCCTCTTTCAGAACTCAATATAAAGAACAGACCAAATAAACTAGTTTAAATCAGTCATTTTCCGGATCAAATAGACAGGGAACCCCAGAAATAATTAGTTGGTTTAATTGCAGTATTGATAACATTTTTGTTTACATTTTGTGACTCATAGGTTATTAGGGACCATGTGACCGATAGAATAATAGACCCACACAAATTTAATGGATAAGTAATAAAGAAATAATGTGTTTAAAATAGCTTATGCGAGACTTTAATTAGCTCATGATTAATCCTACTAATAAATGCAGTCAAAATTCTGGGAATACTTGAAACCAGATTTCTTTTTGAATCTACAATGTACATTAGAGGTTTACATTAATAACCTTTTAAAAATCACGCAGGGCTCCTTCGTGAATGTACATATGCAATGAAAGGTTCATATCTTATATGACATTATGAAAAATACGTTTATCTTGTTTTAATGAAATCTGTTGCACTTTAAGGTTCTCAATATTGAAACTTAAAAGCAAATAAAAATAGTTTCTATTGAACGTGTGCAGACTCTGAATATAAGATATTAGCGTTATACGTAGAATACTGCAACAGACTTCTTGTTACACAACATATGTAGAATATTTCGTCACACGTAAAACGAATAAAATGAAATTAACATTATTTGAAGGTGTTTGAATGCAGCGTAAAACCGATTCATACCCAAAATATGATGTTCAGATAAATATGTATTTCTCTTTGTTAAATTGTTGTAGTATGAGACTTCCTGCTAAAGTTGGGTATCCCTAAATATTGCCAGCATATTTGCAAAACACAATATAATTACAGGACACACGGGCAATTAAAAAGGTGTATGGATGATTTGTTATGAAATAGGTCAATGTAATAGTTTATATAAGTGAATGATATATCAGCTTCAACACATCTTCTGCATTGTTTACTATAAAGATGCAATAATAATCTCAAGTATTAGGTTTAGTCTTATTCTTATTCAGATTGTGAGATGGCAATTTTAAGCTTTATCGTTTTCGGATATAATTGATTAAAATACGTATAATCATGAATCTAAATAAGCGATTACTTTATTCATATTATTATTCACGTTACTTATAAAAAAGGCTGGAAATAAACTAAAAGCAAGCACCATAATAAATAAGAAAATCTACAGTTAATCGAGAAAACAAGGTAAGAATTATGGTTTTAATGATCTCGTTGATTTTCAATGTATTAGTTGATTTAGTCCACTAAAATAAATGTACACAATTAAAAAGGCT
>NW_013665869.1:0-18013 GCF_000517525.1 Limulus polyphemus | reverse complement strand
TGGTTTTATGATCTCGTTGATTTTCAATGTATTAGTTGATTTAGTCCACTAAAATAAAATGTACATAGTAAAAAAGGCTTAAAATATTTATAATTCGCAACGAGACACGAATAAATAATTAATATCAATAAAAAATGTTTTAAACAAGAGCAAGTAGAATGCGGTGTATATATCTCATTCTTTTCTCCCATATCGTTTGTTTTACGTAACGTGTGGGTTGTCTAGAAGTTTTAGCTGATTGATCATCTTCCCAATTTCAACAGTTCTTGGAATGCTGCCACATAAACCCTGTTATCTCAACTGGTCGTTTGTTAACGGTTCTAAATGACAGAAAATGCCCAACTTATGAATTCACGCGTCAATCCTACCTGCATTGTATCCATGGAAGGCGTTTCTATTCAAGCTACTGCTTGCAATCCAGCCTAGTGATCTGAGTGGTAATGGTTTAGAGAGAAAGAGCATGCTTCTGTATATAGGAAACTAAAACAAGAGTCAATTTAATCTGATGGCGGTAGCTCCAAATACGCGTAACTGTTCTTACATACATGTTTTGTTTTACGAAACACGCTTAGTAATTTGTACTATAACTGCAAATCAACAACAGCACTTAAGATGTATAAGTAGAGAGTGCAGGACTGCGTTAATTTGTACTATAACTGCAAATCAACAACAGCACTTAAGATATATAAGTAGAGAGTGCAGGACTGCGTTAATTTGTACTATAACTGCAAATCAACAACAGCACTTAAGATATATAAGTAAAGAGTGCAGGACTGCGTTACGAATCTTTAGATTTTTTTGTTAAATAAATACAAATCGAAGCTTCTGAGACTTCTTACAATTCCGTTGAGTAAAGACCGAATTTGTTTGTCCTTTCTTACGATTTTCATTGAACAAAACTAATCTTCTACCAATAAAAAGTTCAAGGTTTTTCGTTTGTCATGACACGTATCGAATAAAGTTCAAAGCTTCTGTGGTTCGTATTGATTTTTACCAAACAGAATTCAAGGCTTCGGTCACTTTTCATGATTTCGATTGAATGCAACCCGACGTTTTTGCGCTTTCTATTGATTTCTAAGGGGAAAGAAACTCAAGACTTCTAGCATTTGCCATTACTTCTGCATAATAAACATTTAAGGTCATATTGTTTTTCATCATAATACCTACTGAATAGGTTCAAATATTTTATTTTCTATTTATTTTTACTGAATATAGTTCGAAAGTTCTGTTGCTTGTCATGACTTCTGTTGATGCATAATGATTTTTTTTCTAAGTTAAGCACTAAGCTACATAATGGGCTATCTGTGCTCTGCCCACCACGGGTATCTAAACCCTGTTTTTAGCGTTGTGAGTCCGCAGACATACCTCTGTGGCACTGGGGATCTTGCACGATGAAGCTACTGTCATTTGTGTTGATTTGCGCCGAAGAATATTTAAATGAAGCTACATCTTTCACGACGTCTGTTGAAAGAAATTGGAATATTTCGTCTTTCGTCATGATTTCTTTTGAAAAATGTTCGAAGCTACTGTCTTTTGTAATAATTTTCATTCAATTCATCTCGTTTGTTAAAATTTCTGTTAAATAAATCTCAAAGCTTCTGTCCTTTACTCTCCCTTACTCTAAAATATTTCTAAGCTTTTGACATATTTAATTTTTTCTTACTAATTTAATTTGAACACAAGGTTAAGACACATAATATAACCATAAGAACTAATGTTTATCGAAACATTATGTTAACCTTGCCTTTTATCTTGTCTCTTTGCAGTCTTAACTAAGTTTGTTTTAAACATTTAGCTTCCCTGTTACACAATATTCCCGTTTCAACAAAACACCACAGCGATGCATGAAATTCAGTACTAGTTTTGACTAAAGCAAAATTATTTTGTCCTGTTCCGTGCACTGAGAAATATAATAGTCCCATAATAATTACAGGCATTGCAAGACATAGGTAAATTTCTATAAAATATTATAGTCGCGAGTACAATACTCGTACTATTTTGTTTACATAAATTTCGTGATGGTTTTCAGTTATTCTATAAACGGATGGAGGAGTGCTACCATATTCCATCTGAACAACAAACGTTTCGTAAAAACCAAGACCCATGACCATCATTTTTATATGGCACGGGCCCCGTGCGCTATAGTAATTAGCGTGTCAGACTGTGAACCCAAGGGTCCAAAGTTCGTAAAATTGCATACGGGGTCCAGAGATTTGCCCATCAGTTTTATAGCGTAACCATGGTTCCAAGGAATGAGCACTTTTTTTCAGAACGAGCAGCGAACCATGAATTCCAAGATTCAGAGATAAACAACAGGTCATCTCATAAGATTAGCGGAAGAAATAATACACGGCTTTGATAAAAAAAAACAATGCACAGTCGCAAGCTTCCTAGATGTTGAAAAAGCATTCGATAAAATATGGCACAACAGACTCAGATACAAACTGTCCAAATTGGAACTCCCCATAGAAATTATTCGCTGGGTTTCTAACTTCCTGAAAGATAGGAGCATCAGAGTAAATTTGGGGGTACCTACCCAGGGAGGAGTACGTAGCCCTACCCTGTTTATTATGTATGTCAGCCACATGCCTCTTATAGACTCAAACCACACTTTTTGCTCACAGTTCGTAGATGATGTTGCAATCTAGAAGATTGTTCAAAACCCAACTACAGCAACATACACTATACAACCACTACTAAACGAAACAGACTTGTACTGCAATAGGTGGAGAATTAAAATTAATGCGCACAAAACACTGTTATATCTAGACGGGACTCTTTTACAGGTAGCAACATCAGCAAAATTCTTAGGGATTACATTTGACTCAAAATTAAACTGGATACCAGACATTAATAGCATAAAAACCAGAATTTGGAAAAAAGCCTAACTGGCAACAAACAAGGAGCTTCACCAGAAAACGTATTAAAAATTTACAGAATATACATAGGACCAGTTGTAGAACATGCCTGTATAACATGGATCAATGTATCAAAACACATATCAACAAACTACAGCAAATACAAAACTATATTTTAACGAAAGCATATAAAGCCCACGATCAACAAACTCAGTATTTCTACACAACTATTCAAACATGCCAACACTATCAGACAAACTCCCGAATAACTCGCTTCAATATTATAAGAAAAATATTAATAAAAATTAACTGATGATTAAACTAGAGAGTTACATAATACATGATGAACCAAGCCCTAAGTACCTCTCTCCTCTAAACATTGTCAATAAAAATCTTACATATGAAGAAGAAATAAATGAAGCGCAAAGTGGATTTATGACACGAAAAGGAACAAGAGAAGGAATCTTAAATTTAAGAACAATAGCAGAAAGATGTATATGTGTGCTTCATTGATTATGAAAAAGCTTTCGACAGGGTCAACCATGAAAAGTTGATAGAATGCTTGAAAAGCTTAGATATAGCCAGTAAAGATCTGCAGTTGATACGAAATCTGTATTGGAACCAAAAAAGGTTCATAAGGGCCGAAGAGGAATTATGGAGAGAAATACAAGTTAAAAGAGGAGTACGCCAGGGATGTGTCTTTTCCACACGTCCATTTAATTTGTACACAGAAAACATCAAAGGGTATGCTGATAAGTAGACATGATAATATGTAGAAATTCAGATAAAATTAGAAGAAAAAGACATACAACAAGTAGAGAAATTCACATACTTCAGCCAGACCATAACAGGTGATGGACAATGTGAAGCTGAAATAGTGAAGAGGATTGAGGTGGCAAGAGATGCCTTTAATAGTATGAAGACAAGTCTGACATCAAAGAGCATAAAAGTAAAAACAAGGAAAAGAATGACGAAGTGCTATATATGGTCAACACTGTTATATGGCTGTGAAACATGGGCCTTGACACAAACATTGATTAACAAACTGGAAGTATTTGAGATGTTGGTGTATAGAAAGATGATGAAAATATCCTGGATAGACAATGTAACAAATAAATAATTTCTCAGTATGGTGAATGTTAAAAGATATGTTGTACCAACCATCAAGAAGAGAAATTTAGCATATTTTGGCCATATGATGAAACGAGACAACATCCAGCGAGTCCTACTAGAGGGTCAAATAGAAGGGAAAAGATACATGGGAAGGCCAAGAACAGAGTGGATAACAAATATATTAAAGAGTGGACTGAGACAGCAAAATGTGAAGACCTCGTCAGAAAAGTACAGAACAGATAGAAGTACAGAATTGTGACAGTCAACCTTCCTGAGGAAGACGGGACATGATGATGATGACAGGCTAAAAAAGCTAACTGAATCCCAGGCACAAACGTAGCTCAATTTTAAAAGGGTTTTGTATTTAAAAATAGGATTACGTGTGACAGGCTAACTGAATCCCAGGCACAAACGTAGCTCAATTTTAAAAAGGTTTTGTATGTAAAAAATAAGATTACGTATGTGTGTGTGTATGACTGCTAAGTGGAACTATATTGTGAACACGGACTAATAGTGTGATCATACATAAGTGAAAATATATGAGTTAATATTATCCCACGAATTGGACATAACACGACAATGGTATTTTAATTAAAACTGCGGACAATGGACAAAATGTAGCATACTGTGAGTAATGCAACAATATAACAAGGGTTTTTACCTAGGATTCAGTAACAGTGCAAACAATATACATCTCTAAGATACCGCCTAGATCAAAACGACATTCTAGATGAG
The DNA here is from genome assembly GCF_000517525.1 of Limulus polyphemus. Taxonomy (NCBI): domain Eukaryota; kingdom Metazoa; phylum Arthropoda; class Merostomata; order Xiphosura; family Limulidae; genus Limulus; species Limulus polyphemus. Next base: position 13,307 of record NW_013665869.1, on the reverse strand, counting down.
AGATTTTTCATGTGCATGTTCGAAAATGTAACAAGGTTTAAGATTTTGATATATCAAAACATATTTCTAGACAAAGGCATTTGGTGTTCGTATACAGAACTAATTTTTTGTTTCAACTATTGCAATGAACTATTATTAAATTATCGCACATTTTTGTTACTAATACTGATGACAACTTTCGTTCATCTCTTAACTAAAGCATTTGAGAGAACGTGTTTAAACACTAGCACATCGTTATGTTCGTGTTTAACCACTAGCACATCGTTATGTTAGGAGGTGATAATGGAAACATTCCACTCAGCTTGTTATTCAGACGAGATTTGTGTCTCTGTCTTAACATTAATGGTGAAAATGTACTCATCCAGGATGCTGAAATCAAACTTGATAACGAGGAACCCACTTTGAGACAATAAAGTTCGAAAGCGGTTTGAGTGGGCAATGAAGACTTTATTACCTATTCATTCCGTCTTCAAACTTTGTCAACCAGGTTGTTGTTTTATCTTAAATGATATTCTTCTCCTCTTGATTCAAAGTCAAACTACAAACTAAACTTTAACGTGGTTGCATTTAAATATGAAGATACCTGTCCGACTATCTGTTTAGTGAACATTTTCCCATCAAATCCACCTATTGAGTTTCTCTCTAATATTTCCGTTTGACTAGCTCATTGTGTTATTTTCCTGTTTTATATATCTGTTTATTTACTATATCAATGTATTGTCTTTTTTTCTACTTTATCAAAGCATTTCAAGTGTTAAAGAACAGATAAGAAAAATTAGATCGTAAATCTACTAGTCTCACGCGCCCTACCTGATAAGTATAAATGTTAAGGAACAATATGTCTATGAGATTAATATATATATATATTACACATAGCATACAGTGTTTTCGCTGTTTCAAGGAAAACAGCTATAGACATAAAACTTTAGACGAAAGAAGAAAACCAATGATTTATGATACACCTCATCTATCCTTGAGCATCAGTGATGTATTTTTCCCTTGTTTCAAAGGGAACTTTATTTCGTTTTTTATGCACCCATCTTACCAAAATTAGCCGAGAGTGTAAAATCCAATTTTAGAGTGATTTAGAGCAAGCATGCGTGTCAAGGAAAGAAATAATTTAGTTCAAAAGGTGGCGTGCATTGGTTTAAAAGAAGATTTGTCACTTTGAAGTGCTGTGATCTATAGCAAACAGCACAACCGTTCATTTAATACTCATTTATAATGTTAATTAACCAAATAGTATATATTATTTTCGTTTCTATGGCATAAGGCAATAGAAATAGTTCTAGAGAGTAAATACTTTGTTGTTAATTACGTGAGATATCATTATATTGACTTGAGTAATCAATGGTTTCAAAATCAATGAAGCGACTCTCTGTATAATCTAATATAACCAGTCATTAAAATATTCAAATCACGCAGAACTAAAAGAAAAAAGTGATAAAAGTTGAATAACTGCTGCAAAAGGCAAAAACTTGGAGGAAAATAACCGCGGAAATAGCATCGAAAAGGCGTCTCTTTTTTTACAATTCATTTCCAAGTCTCAGGTGAAAACCGTCATGCGAGAAACTGAATAAAAAAAGTGGGGTAAGGTCTGGGTGCTTAAACCTATGTCCCAAACTGACTCGCCAGTTGCTCGATATCAGAGGCTGGTTGTGGAGATGTTAAATCAGATAATACACTTAATTTAATCAGTCAAGAATGCAAGTGTTGTGCAACGGTTATAGCATTTCCTTTTTGTATTATTATTATCTTGCGCGATTTGAATGCGTTTATGATCGTTAAATTATTTTCATTATTGGCTTTTGATGCAGATAGTTCACATTCTTACAACTGATGTTGACACTCTTATAGCATGTATAAATACACTATAATATACTGCACGCGACGTGTTTATATTTTAAACTACACGTAGATTTACTATATTACGTGCTTGTATTGTAAATCAATACGTCAGTTTGTCGTACCAACAACTCTATAGATTTAACCTTCGTGTTAATATAAAGTAAACTTACATGTTATAATAAATTGTAATTCATTACATCTCTATGTAGATTTTCTATATAAATATGTAGGTAAACTAAATCTACGTGAACATTAAATATATACAGAATGTAAGTATAATATACTTACGTGCTAATAATACATGAGCATGTCGAGTGTAATTTATTAAATTGATGGTTAAACAGTGAGGTTACATCTGACGCCACCTATCATTTCTGCAGGAAAATAAATTATTAAATTGTTATTTTAGCGCAAAGCCACGTTACGAGCTATCTGTGTTTGTCCACTGCGGGGAATCAAATTTGGGATTTTAACGTTCTAAGTTCTTTAACTTATCGCTGCTCTACTTGGTGTCATTGAAAGAGTTAATACATTTTTATTTCTGAAATAAAAAGTTCATGGATTTGTAAATAGAAATATTGTATATGTTACTATTTATTTTCATCTGATGTTGAGAAAATCTAAAAGAAAGAAAAAAATCTTTAAAACCATCTGTAAAATGAAGAAAGAAGTGTTAAATCTGTTCTCGTTATCCCTAATGAACTTCACGTGCATCGCCGGAACGTAAACGTGATACTTTCACCTTCTCCTGGTGGCGAGGATTATTACACCGGAATCTTGTTATCGAGTTTTTCGTGGACTCATTATTAGATTTCGACAGGTTGAAAAAACACATTATTTGAGAAATCATGATGTCCTATAGCCCATTACCGCAATTACTCCCTTACGGCTAACTAATTAGAAGTTCGTATGCTGTATTTCTATATCTGACAGGTCTGCGTGAATGTATGTGTACTCGTGACAGGTGAACGTTTTCGGATCTGGTGCATTCTCATTTTTTATCAAATTATATTTCGATCGGGCGACCTTTGCGTCGTCTGGCTGAGTCCATGTTGTTCCGCTTCCGGTAGAGTGAGTGAGTTGCCTGCCAAGAGAGTATTATCCAAGTATCTAATCAGTCTGAGGATATTTTGAAGAGAGTATTATCCAAGTATCTAATCAGTCTGAGGATATTTTGAAGAGAGTATTATCCAAGTATCTAATCAGTCTGAGGATATTTTGAAGAGGTATATATTGCCCGACTGAGATCTAGAAACTACGAAACGTTATGATGCAACAATACCCACTTAAAACAATGAGAAGTAACATGACGTCAATTCACAACAATTAAACTACACAACAAATGATTCGTAAACAGTTACGTAAGCAAACTTGTCATAACTATCGCTTCTAAAAATACTAAAATTAACGTTCGCGCTTTATAACTAACTAAATCATAACTCTCGTATTAAATGTAAATGAAACAGTCGTGTATATCTAACAAAGAAATAAAACTTGGTTCACTAGGATACACAGTATTTTAGGTTTTTGTTCGTGTAAATTGTAACAGTATTTTCTTACGTCATAGTGAGAAAACATGTTACATTAGTGTGGCCAAAAATTTTTGATCAGGAACACAGACGCTATTTTTTACTTTTAAAATAATGAAAGAAACGTTTTCGATTTACGTTTTTTCGTTAAACGTTACCTTCTTTAAGAACGTATCCCTTTCGTATATCGAAATATACCTGTAAAAAAACTGTGTTCATTTTTAGATAAGGATGAGGGTGAAGTAAGAGAGAGAAAAGCACACATAATAAGATAGAAAATAATGTACGACATTTGTTCTGTTAATAATGTTCAGGAAGTTGAACTATGTACATAAAACTCAATCAATACAGAAATTGTTGCCTCGATATATATAGGCGACTGAGTTAGTGCAAGTAAGTTAAGTTAGTGAAAGTAAAGACTGCGTGATTGTGAGTTTAGCCATAAAGAGCGTACATAGGTGATTATCACAACTTTGTATTGTAACGGACATTCTAAAGTAATTGAACCAGCCTGTGTGGACTTTGACGAAAAAGAGACAATTATTTAAAGCTCTGGATAAAAGTGTGATAACCAATAGTGTAACGAATTTTTGTACATACGTTTGACTTGTTTTGAATATATTATTTTAAAACAAGTGTACTGTGTATTGTGACTAGACAATGAAACAGGCTAGAGTCACCAGGCTTGCTCTTTCAAGTGGACTATTTTGGACATGGTCAAGGTAATATCATTTCTATTTCCAGCAGAGGTAGCAGTCTCGTCAGGTGTTCTCATGTTTGTTATTTAATTTCATCAAATAGGAAAAGTATTCACTGAAGTTTTTTATATTTCTTTTCATAGATTTAACCTGAATGTTTCAATTAACTCGGTCATCAACCCTGTTCTTCATTTCTCCTTTTTGATTTAGCATAACTCTTGTTTTTATTAACAGTTAAACTGTAATTTTTTTCTTAGTTACTTCTCCTTATTTTTCAGAAGAACTTAGGGTTGTTGGTTGTCTAGACAGATAAACAGGAACCCAGAAAACTTCACGGTACTGGTCAAAGTTGTTGATTGTCTAGACAGATAAATAGGAACCCAGAAATCTTCACGGTACAGGTCAAAGTTGTTGATTGTCTAGACAGATAAACAGGAACCCAGAAAACTTCACGGTACAGGTCAAAGTTGTTGATTGTCTAGACAGATAAACAGGAACTCGGAAAACTTCACAGTATAGATCAAGGTTGTTGATTGTCTAGATAGATAAACAGGAACCCGGAAAACTTCACGGTATAGATTTTTTTCTTCTTTTTTTAGTTTAGGAAAATTTTACATAATTAAGGTTTTTCTAAAATATAGTTTTGGTTAAATATTTATGCCACATGATAATAGTTTAGCCATTTAGCTAACATTTTACATTATATTATTGTAAATATTCAAGCGTTTTTTATTCATGTAAAATGGGATCGCTAGCTTAGACTGAATTATCTAATTACTTTCTACAAATCTTCAGTAATCATATAAATAATAATTATTAATAAATGCTGGTTTTCTTCGTCAACTGACCTTTTTGTTTCTCTAAAAACGTTTAAAGTATGCATACACATCCCCAACTATACCATATTGGACACTATTGCCACTCGACTTACAAAACCAGAGCTAAACAACAATAAACAGGCTCTACCTCTGAAACTTAGTCTCTAGATCATAGAAACTTCAATATTTGACCCTGTTTAAAATTTTTCAAAATATCTTACTAGCATTTTGATTATATAGGTTTTACTTTTGTGTTGATTGAATTAAAATAGTTTCGCATATAAGCACTGTCGTGATATATGATGGATATTTCCATCAAAGCAATTTTTAATTGCATCGATTATATAATGTGAATGAAACACTAAAGCGTATTAAAGAGAAATATTGTTACCATGAAGGATTGTTTTTCTGAGGTATCACACTACTACAAAAGACAACGTGTATACACAACCCACCAATAAGTAAACAACACCTCAACGTGTAAATACAGCTTTAGCTCTGAAGAGATCACAGAATAAAACCAGACATGCCACGAATGAAAAGATTCCTGGAATAGCATATATTTTCAGGGGTTGTTAGATGGTCAAAATTAGCGAAAAAATCGTAAAGTCACTTGTAAGCCAATGTTCACAGTGAATCGAGTGATAATGCAGTTCCTGCCACGTATGAAAGAAAGAGTTTTTGCACTTCCGAACACCCAAAACCAACATAACTGTGAGAAGTATGGAGAAAGACCCACGTTAAACAGTCGATACTACTGTTGAACAGGTGCAAGTGTCCCTCAACACCATCAGAAGTTATCTTCATAGCAGGGGCTACAGTGGCAGACAATTTAGATGGATATCACTCCTGGGAGATATCGTAAGTCGACAGAAGTGAACATTATGGATTCTATTAGCCCTCCTAAGTTTTGGGGCACTAAATTTTGTCAGTTCTCGGACAGTGGACGCATCTCCATTTGGGAACTATGCTCTTAGGAATTATTGTCGAACCAACTGAGAAATACAACAGTATCTCTACCAAGGTTTAGGGTGCTAGATGATCACAGCTGGTGGTATGGGAAAGGACGGAAACCACTCAATACGTCACAATTCTCGGACAATGGACGTATTCATATCCTCCTATGAACTATTACTGAACCATCTGAAAGGCACGACAAATGCGGCTTTATTTCTGTTAAGGTTTATGGTGCTAGAGGATCACAGTTGGTGGTATGGGAAAAGATGAGCATTACTCAATACGTCACAATACTCTAGAAAAATAGTATACTCATCTAGGCCAATGACCACCTTACCTATCAGACAAGGCATTGTTTACGTGCTAGATGGGGCCAGGCCAATAGCATCCCAAATAACTAGCTTTTAAGAATATTGTCATCCAAATTGTTCATAAGGAATGGAGTACAATCTCACAAGCCCTGGAATCAGTTCATATATTGTAAATGTGACTTATAACTGTATTCCTGCCTTAAATATTACAAAGGGCAGATCCAATACAAAGAAATTGTAATATCCTTCCCTTTGTTTCATTTTTGTTTATCTAATGAAATAGCATTCTTTCTGGAGTGGGTGTCTATTTAGTTTTTGGAGGGCAGTGCATTTAACAAACCAAAAAAATTAATAAATTCTAAATCCGAGCCTTTTATTTTTTTTCTGGGTCGAGATTAATGTGTGAAACGACTGAGAAAAAAACGGCCTTTTGTGTAGTTTTGTAAACTAACGAGAATAATGTTGGATAAAGAACCACCCACCCACCCCCACCCCTCCCGGTGGCTGAACGGTAAATTTGGTGGTATATAACCGCGGTGGACTCAATACAGACAGCCCATTGTGTAGCTTTAACAGTTGATTAAAGAAAAGTATTTATATCATTGCTCTGACCTGTTCAGATTGACATGTAATATGACTGTAAAGAAATCATTGTTCTTGAATGCCAACAATAATGGGCTAGACAGCTACAAAGGATATAAACGTTTTTATATACATTATTAAGCAAAAATACCTTTCGTAGTCCTAACTCAAATAATGGTTTTGTAATTTCAGGTTTTGTCTCATCATAAAGATATGAACGTGAGGGTATTTAAATATACACGACCTACAAGTATCAAGTGGTTTTTGCGATTCCTAGAAAACCTAGTTATTAAGTGAAAATTTACTCACGACAAACATTTGGGCTGCAATTTCCAAGTATTCTCCTCTCCACTAAATTGCTGACCTTCGAGTCATAATAGACTGCAGTGTGAATAAATACAACTATTACTTCGTAATACTTGAAACGGTAAACAAGAAAAAAGGGGTAGGGGGAAGAAAACAAACGTTCGTCGTAATAATGCGTTTTTTGTTTCTGTTTAACACTTTTGCCAATACAAAATAAGTGTATATATTGTTTTATGGAAATATACACCTTGCACGTGGAATATGTAAAAAATAGAGAAGACACGATAGTGCTGGAATGAATTTATATTTTTATTTGATTGTTGGGTTGATGGAGTTTTTGTCTGTTATATAACAAAGAAGCTGAGGTACCCATCCTTTGTCCGGGTTATGAACTTAGAAAAATGTGGGGTGAATGCTATGATAAATAACACAAACATCTTAACTTTCACACAATCTATTTATAACACAACATCTCATTACGGTATTCATTATTACCTCACCAAAAGTTTTGTATAAGCTTTAATAACTCACTATGTATATACATAAAACATGGTAAACATTGTGTGATGGTCAGGGTGACTTTGTACGAAGAGGTATCGGCCAAAGTAGTGGCAGTACGGGTGCTTTCTGTTACCCGTTTTCAACACCCTGCTCTTAATGTCCTTCCACACTGTTTCACGTTATTAACTACTTGACGGTTATTGGCTGCAGAAGTGTCTTATGGGCCGAAGTTGAAAGGTCACAGGTCAAAGTAGGAAGTAAAATTCATAATAATTAATTTTTAAATCCATTAAATTATAAAAAATTACAATTTAAAATAGTAAAAAAGGTAAATAATCTAAAAACTACATATGACTTAAAATAACATATTCAAAAACACATTCAAATTTTCAATAAACTTTCATAAAATAACTCTTCAATTTCTCACAAGAAAACGAAACAAAAACAAGAAAATAAAGTGTTTTTAATAAAGTTTGAGTTTTGATAACACATGCATTAAAATATTTCGAATATCTTAAAGGACTATCCTGAGATTTCTCACATAAAACTTATGTTAATTCATTGACCTACGCAGTGTATGTAGGTGTCAGTTTTGTGCCTGTAGCAGTTCCTCTTTTTGTATTAAAAGTAATATTACATAAATCAAATAATTAATATGTCTTTAAAACAAATATCAATAAGTATTTTTTTTGTTATTCCATCATGTTAGTGTTCTGGATAACTTTTTGCGATATATTTTCCAATTGTAACACATATCGTTCGGTACTGGCTTGTAAAATAAGTCCTTCAAATAAGTCCGAACCTTTGCAATGAAAGAATCAAAACTTCATCAACAAAAGTCCTGATATGAGTTGGACAACGTTGTCGAGTTGTTGTTTTATTAGTGCAAAGCCATCTGCACTCTGCCCACAAAATGCTCAAAAATAGTTTCTTAACAATAACGTTGATTACTTTTTTAACATTCCTTACTATCCGAAAAAAGGGGGGAACAATATTTTATAATTAAATTCTGTAATCAAATGAACAGTAGAACTAAAATTAGACTACCTTTAAAGAACACCCGTATTCCTTTAACAGAGTTAATGCACCAAATATATTGACAGTGTGGTATTCTCACGTTCACTAATTTATCTGCGAGTGATCGGGAAGGAGCCATAGAATAAATGGAGGGTCGCCAAAAATGTTGACTAGGGCGCTCGACTTGCAACCTCCGGGTTCGAACCTCCGTCACACCGAACATACTCGCTGGTTCAGCCGTGGGGGTGATATATACTGTCGATCAATCCCACTATTCGTTGGTAGCAGAGTAGCCCAACAGTTGGCGGTGAGTGTTGTTCATTAGCTTCCCTCCATCTAGTCTATCACTGCTAAATTAGGGACGGCTAGCGCAGGTAGCTCTCATGTAGCTTTGCGCGAAATTCCAAAGAAACCAAAAAATGTTTTGAGGAATACAACCTGAGTTCTATTAACCTCGAATGAGTCAGGACACAAGCTTAATCACAGTGAAATATTCTTTAATTCCAACACGCAAACACAATCAAAGTTTAATGTCAAATGTATTTTGTGGTGCCTTTACTAGAGAGCTCTCAGTGTATTCAAGGCAAAGCAATATCTGCAATAATCTCAAATCATCTTGTTCCAGTGTGCATTTTTCATGATTTATTTTCTATGAATTTTGTTTTTGTTTTTTTTTGCTTCATGTATTTTATTTTCAAGTACATCATTGAATATGGTTGTTTATTTATTATTATTTATTGTATTATTTTTCTTGTAGTTAAATCTTTCAGTCAGTGAATAAGAGCCCTTGATTTCCGTGACTTCTTTAGAACCAAGAAGCTTTAATGGAGATTACATGAAAGTTGTTTTAATTTTAATAGCGGATTTTTTCCATAATTCAGCTATGCAAATTTCGAAAATAATATTATTTTGTTTCTATCACGTAAGAATATTTTTACAAATCGAGAAGAAAAAACTTACTTAAATCAAATTATTATTTCGTTTACCACAATGAACATTTTTTACTATTATGTTTGTTAACAAAATGCAAGCTGAAGAAAAGGGAAGAATATCGATGTCAAACGAATATGCATCCTCATTCATCCTGATTTTTTTGTGTGAAGTCTACGTTTTTTAGTCTCAAAACTACATGTTGTGGTCCTTCTTTTATATATTGTGTCTGAAACATCTCGTTTCAATGATCAGCAGTAATCAGCCATCATGCTGATGTTCCACCTTTCCTGATACCTGATATCTTGATGAAACGTTTCAGGTTGAAAACAATCTCTATCTTCATTTTTATTGACATCAGACTCAAAATCAGATGAAAATGTATCAAAAGTCTCCGGTAAAATAGGTACATTAGGTCCATGAGTAACAGGTCTTATAACAGATTGAAAGTTCGGATAAGAAGTTTCCTTTTTATTTCGAGTGTTGTAGCCTTGCATGCTACACGAGCAAAAATAGCCAGACCATTGGAATTCCAAAAGGTAAAGACATTTTCTTACCTCTAGTTCATTGTCTCAGCTCTTCGACACAAACGGTGCAGATTTTGTACGGAGTCCATGATTTATTTGTCTTGGTCCCCAAAGTTTATTCCAAAATATGCGTAAAAGGTTTTGACAAATTCTGTAATGTTTTGCTTTTATTTCTTTACAACATATTTACCACAAATATAACAAAATATGTTTGGGTCATTTACACAACCGCTTGTTGCCATAGCGTTGAAAAAATAATATTGAAAAAAAAAACAATGTTAAAAAGCACGCACAAACAAATACTATCCAGAAATGACACGTCATGCGGCCTGTTAACCGTTTATATATTAGCGGTATGTTTCTCGTGGGTTCTAGAACGATCGATAAGACTCTCATGTCGCGATTGGTCTAGAGAAATTTATAGCCAATGGTTGTCAACATTTTAAGCATAACAAAATGTGATCCGATTTCAATGAAAATTATTCACTTATGTAAAAGTTGTTACGTATTAGAATTTCAAATAGCCTAAAATTGCGTTAACTGATAATTTAAATTTAATAGTTAAATTGTACTTTGGATTTAGTATTTAAATATATGCCGACATGTAGTCAGTTTATGATATTTGCCAACAAGATTGATACACACCGTTTTCGTTTTTAACACAAATACGTTTTAATATACACACAACAATATAATTTACAATAACAATTATTACAAATAGTTACTACAAACAATGATTTATAAACAAAAGTTTCACAAACTTAAAAACAATATAAAGTTTTTTTTCTAGTCTAGAACTTCCTTGATATCTTATCGAGGGTTTAGGATGAGAGAGTTAATTACGAGTTGATGTAGATACGACTCGCTGGGAAGTTAGCTAGCTTTGACCTTTGCCACACACGCTGAGATCTCCAAGATGAATTTATACGTTTTCGAAAAATACTAATCTCCGATGAGAATCCATTGAGTTAAACGATTTGTAACGTCCAAAATTTATAAATATTCCTGGTCAAATACCATACGTTTTCCCATTGATAAGCGTTATAAAAATCACAGTTATAGCTTTCGAAGTTTAAAGTAGACTGATTATAGCGAACTACTAATAGGCATTCTCCTTTACGCGAGTCGCGTTGGTTGTATTTATAGGCGTGGGAAGGTTTTATAGAAAATTCAGATTACATAACAATACTGAACTATATTTAAACGTTTACGTATATAGATATATTGTTGATTCCTACTCTCGAGAATCTTCTACAACTTTGGAGAATAGGCGGGAGTTTCGCGATACATATCTAACACTACAAGCTATGCATGTTTTTGAATAGAAACTTAATCTAAACAACGTTCATATTAAAATAAATACATAACAACAACTTCGTTACACTACCTACAGATAAAACAGCTCTTACTCTACAAAAGTATGATTGTAATACATTAAAATATATAATAGTGAAAATAAATAAAATAGCTATATACATGTTTAAAATTTAGTTTTCATTGTATATAGTCAAAGTTTGAAAATAAAATTTTCGAATATTTTAAAGAATTTACCTCAGTTTTTTCTTCAAACTACAATAATTTAGTTAAACTTATCATTGTTCAATAATTTTACACAGCTATACTTTTGCTTTCAACTCGTGTGGAAATAATGTTCTTCCTAGACATAGAGCTATGATATCACAAAGTAGTATCTACAATATTCTAACTATTGAAGAATTATTTCCAAGTTATATATTTATATCTACTTTTACAAGGGTACTTATGTTTCATTAATCAATTACAGAGATATTTCTAAAGCACATAGTAGACAGCAAATGCGAATCAGGTTGAGTTATGTGTTTCGTTTGCGTCACTAAGAAGCTAAATTTGTGAAAATCGCTATACAAGTAAAAGTAAATAAATTGTATTGCTTTTGTTACATCGGTAATTATATATATATATATATATATAATAAAAACTAGAACCTTAATTAATATAGAAATTCCTAGTCTCTCGGTTCGAAAGCGGAATTTCTAAAAAGTGGTTTCATTATCTGTTTATATTTATTTAAATTACAATACACTCTAGGCTGATAAACAAATATTCATACAAAAAATATCTAACTGTGTAAAATATTTCAATAAGCTACTTAACCACACGTAAATATTTGTAGAAACTATTTGCTAACGCAATTTCATACTATTTTATAAAGATTTATTGTCTGATGCATTCCTATTTTATGTAGTGTTGTCTGCAGACAGGTTTAAAGTTAAGCTACAAACTTGAAAAAAAAAAACAATATCCTTAAGTTAATTGGCATAACATAAACATTACAATTTCAATCTAACTAGTGCATATACAAGCTTTAAACATCATCTGTTGACTTTTACGGCAGAATTGATTTTTAAGTTAACACAAATAAATAAATAAACTAGGTTAAATATCCCCATATATGACCATTTTTACATCTTTTTAATACTTATACTACCAAGGGTGTATATATGTGAATAAACTTCAAGCTAAATAAACCTAATATTTTAATTTTAGTCGAAATAGCAAAGGTTTTACATGCAAGATATATAAAAAGGAAATAACATATATTTTTTTCTAGTTCTAAAGACTTTTTATATTATCGATCTCTTCGGTACAAGGGACAGCAAAGACAATGTCATTTACCGCTGATTGTTTGTTTCTTTATGATTAAGCAGCAAGCTACAAAATGGGCTATTCGTGCACTGCACACCACGGGTATTGAAACCGCTTTCTAGCATTTTAAGTCCGCAGACATGCCGCTGTGCTACTGGGGGGATAACAGGGTCAAGAGAAGCTAGAATTGTTAAGTGAATATGACACCAAGCCACACCTCCAAAATAAAAATAAAATGTTTATGTGCTAAGTATAAACAATTAAATATATTCAATAGAGACAATATTGTCTCTTCCAGCTTATTATAGTATGCAGTATTTTATTTTATCGGTATTAATTTTAATTTATCTACAGGAAAACAAGTATTTTTAGAATTGCTTGTTTTTCTACACGAAATATGTTTATGATAAAATGTTTTTTGTTTGCTGAAACCAATGTATAATAACTTATTTATTTATAAACTGTTCTTTATGTGTGCAGTATTCATAAAACCTCAGAAACCCTGAAATAAGCGCATTTTGATTTGAAACTGAACTAGGTTTCTTTGATTTAAGGTACGATATTCCAAACATTGCTAAATCCATATTTTTTTTACATTCTCCTAAATCTTGAATGTAAGCATGATTCCTGGTAAATCAATACTTAAGATAAATTAGTG
>NW_013665868.1:772930-786557 GCF_000517525.1 Limulus polyphemus | reverse complement strand
AAGTAAGGACTTGTGTCGCTAAAGTTTCGTCGGAACGAGGTTACGGGAAGTTAATTAACAAACGGAGACGTAACAATTGTATAGTATTTAGTTGAAAAATTTACTAAGTATTCAATGAGAAGTTAAAGAATTAAACGTATATTATGTGTCGAACTACAACGAATTTATTAAAATTGACCAATATAATTTGCAAGTAAGCACACGATTTGTTTCAGCATGTAATATATTATATTCGATTTTATTTCTTAATATCTAAGTATAAAACAGCCTAATCCAAATGTTATCCCAGTATTTCGACATTCAACAAATACGGCACATATCCAACATTAATATATAAATAAATTTCTGTCACAGTTCGTGGTATACGTTTAGTGAGAACTTACGAAACTTGCATATAGGTATTATTCGAAACATAAATACCTGGTTGTTACCATTATAAAACATCAGGAGTGTTAGTTACTTCAGTAAGCTCAAAACGATTAAAGTTAAAAACTTCACCCGACGTAAGAAAGTGTTTATATGATTAATATTGTAAGAATAAAACTGACAACATTCGTTTAAATTTTTCTATGGCATTTCAGGTTAGAAGAATGAGTTACTTTAATCAGAGCTGACGAAACATATGCTTGACTTATAACTAGGCCCGTCGTTAAGGCCTAGGGTGCCAAATAACTGAGGCTTCTAATGTTATTAGAGGCACAACCTTAATTTCTGCCAGGCTAGTTATAATTGACTTATTTTGATAAAATGGGATAAGATTTATAACAATTTAAGGAAAATTTAAAATGTTATTCACGTAGTTGTGACTTAGTAGTTCAACTTGCAGTAAGTATGTTTTCCCTAAGTACTATCATGATAGTACCAAATAAAACAACTACATTATTTATGACGGGAAGCACATTACGCTTGGAGACTTGTATGTATAAGACACAACGATTTGTAAGCATAATGAATTTTTTTTAATATATACTACATGTTTCGAAAGACAGACCAATGCTCTGTCGAAACATGTAGTATGTATTAAAAAATGTCATTATGCTTACAAATCGTTGTGTCTTATATATATATATAACTGCAATATTGCATTGCATAGTGTGTACAGAATATTACAAAAATGTAGTTTTCAATATTATTACTAGATGGCATGACAAAAACTTATCGTGAGAATATAAAGAAAAAAAAATGTTGACAGACTTGCTTAAAAATGATAAATTCAGCATGTTCTGTTCAAATAACAAAAGAATATTAAGTTTGTAAAAACATCGTGGCTTCAACAAGCTGTGTTTGTTTGTATATAAAAAAAGGCTATTTCTATCTGGTAACATGATGAGAAATATCAAATAATACCTAGCCTTTCATGATACTCAAAACTTGAAAGGAGGAGTTTGATTGACAGTTTGTTAGCTTTATAAAAATTTTAAAACTCTACTTTTAAACCAGCTTTTGCGTTTAATATGAGAAAGCGTGAATACAAATTTCTAGAATTTGTTTTCAGTTTCAGTCTAAATGTTCAATAATAATTTAAATATGTATGATAGTTCCCCTTCGTTACATTATTTATATAATAAAATATTTTAGACTGGACAGGTTTGACAATAACAGGTTCAAGCCACAGACAGACATATAGTTTGGTTTACTAAGTTGGTTGGTAAAATTATAGGTATACGCACGCCGAATGTCAAACACGTGAGCTCTGAGTTCAGTTTGTACTATGTTCTTGTTTAGTTAACAGATAAGAACATCTGACTAGAGCTCGTATCATCCATTTTGATTCGCTTTTCTATATTCAGTGTCAACTAACACCCGCTTTCGCTTTGTGTTCAGAAAACTATCCACTCATTCTTATAGGCTTCTATCTTTAGTTCTAACTCCATGTATTATCACATGTACACTTTAAACGAGCTACAATAATACTCGGGAGAAAAACACCAAACTTTAAACTGCACGGTAATTCAATTAACAAACAGCCATAATACTGACTAAAAGCAATCGTTCATCAAGCTTGGGTTAGCATCACTGAATAATTATCTAAAAATATCATATCCTGTTAATAAAAGAATACAGGAAAGAGCAATGAAAGGCGATATCCCGTAGAATGAAACATTAAAGAGTTAGTCACTTTCAACGCCAATACTGCAAAATGTACTTAAGTTGTTTTCTCAGAATTACTGGGTGTGGCCTAGTGGTTACAGTGTGAGACGTGGGTTGAAAGGTATAGTGTTTGAATCGTAATATCGCAGATGACGTTCCGCACTTTCAGCTGTAAGGGCGTTATAAAAGTGACAGAGGAACCCGATAATCATATGACGTCAAAACTCTCACAAGAACAACTAGTGACATCTGTAGGTGTTAATAAGAAGCAGATAGTAGAGGAACTAAAATTGTGCCTGCAAACATCTAATGCCCAACTTGCGTGGGCATTTCCATTGATGAGATAGTGGCGGGCGTTGTTGGCTAGCTGCGTTGTCTCTGGTCAGAATTAGAGACGGCTTCACTCGAACCATAGAGGTCTCTGATTTGATCATTTAGCTTGGGAGCTCATAAGATGCCGTTCTGGTTGAAAACTCAATTCCCGTTTTTGAAGAAACTGATTAGTAAAATAACCATTATCATAGGCGTATGAAGCAACAAAATATTAGTAAGGTTAGGGCTCCAGTCACGTGTGTGTGTGTGAGATGCGGAGGAAGTTGGGTGTTGTTTAGTGATGGTATTAAAATTTCTCTGTAAGATGTACTTATACATGAAGCAACCTCGCAGATTCAGTCACATTATTATTTTTGTACTGTAAATTAATTTCAAACTTACAATATTCTTTAAAGTATTAGATCAAATTATCACGCATTAGTCGAGCTATAGCCAAATGGAATCCTACTAGTGATTTGACTCTCATGGTCTGCTTCTGCCTGTTTCTAGAGTGAGGGGACGTTTCGGTTTCCATATGGAAGCCGAAATGTTATCCCACTTCAGAAACAAACAGTAGCATTCCATTAAAATAAAATATCTGCACTGCCTAGAATACCCTTGAAATAACATGCTCCTACGCCTATGATTACGAAATAGCTTTGAGAACACAATACTTCTGCGTCTATTATTACTAAATGAAAAAACTCACGTCATTATGTTGTCTGCATGCCTATTTATACTACCCGCGAGAAACACTGCATTGAAACTGTAAATATCTCTATATGTAAGAAGCTCGAAACGTCAAGCAGCGCGCAACAAGGAGTAATACTAAATCTAAAAAATATTCAGACGTCATCTCGTAATTCCGAACTCATGTCAGGGAAAAACAAGTTGAAGAGTGTGGTTTGAATAATAAGAAAAAACGACCACAGATTTCTTCACTAGTTTCATTCGGAGACTATGTGCAGTACGTGTACGTGTAAAGGCTACGGGTGTCTAATTCAGTAAACCACCTGGATAATCTCCATGTGTGATGACGTAAAATATACGTATGAAGAACAACGATGACGAAACGTTGAACTACGCTTGCAAGTGTGATACTTTTAGGTAAGGTCTTGTTTTTCAGGTAAAATCAGTAAAACTAGTTTTAAAATGAAATAATTGATTTTCCGGGACAAATGACAAAAATAATTTTGTTGTCAACATTACACAAACTAATTATAAACAGGATAAGATGCTACATCATTAATGCTGTAGTAACTATTGTAAATGTATTCACTTGAATATGTTATAATAAATGTCGACTTTTCAATTTTTATTTAGTGGTATTCAGGAACACCCCACATTAAGCTACAGCTCATTAGCAATTTAAATATAAAGTAATGAAAATAACTGCCCAACCAACAGAAAATGTGAATATATTGTATGTTGTTACACGATAGTTTCACTGTCGAACTCCAGGACTATCTAAATAACAGCAAAATGTGACCTTATTCCGTGTTTTGCGGAAGGCTCACTCAGATTATAATCGATATTGTACGTCTTAACTGCTTTAAGCTGCTATTGTACATTGTAACTGCTTTAAGCTGTTATTGTACGTTTTAACTTCTTTAAGCTGTTATTGTACGTCTTAACTGCTTTAAACTGCTATTGTACATTGTAACTGCTTTAAGCTGTTATTGTACGTTTTAACTTCTTTAAGCTGTTATTGTACATTTTGACTGCTTTAAGCTGCTATTGTATGTTTTAAGTGCTTTAAACTGCTATTGTATGTTTTAACAATTCTAAGCTGCTATTGTAAGTTTCACTAATTTAAGCTGCTAATGTGCGTTTTAACTGCTTTAAGCTGCTATTGTATGTTTTATGTGTTTCAAGCTGCTATTATATATTTGAACTGCTTTAAGCTGCTATTACACTTTTTAAGTGCTTTAAGCTGCTAATGTGTTTTAAGTGCTTTAAGCTGCCATTGTAAATTTCACTAATTTAAGCTGCTAATGTACTTTTAACCGCTTTAAGCTGCTATTGAATGTTTCACTAATTTAAGCTGCTAATGTAGGTTTTAACTGACTTAAGGTGTTATTGTACGTTTTAACTTATTTCAGCTGCTAATGTACGTTTTAAGCGCTTTAAGCTGTTATTGTACATTTTAACTACTTTAAGCTGCTATTGTATATTTTAACTGCTTTAAGCTGCTAATGTACTTTTAAGTGCTTAAGCTGCTATTGTAAATTTCACTAATTTAAGCTGCTAATGTACGTTTTGAATGATTTAAGGTGTTATTGTACGTTTTAACTTATTTCAGCTATTAATGCATGTTTTAACTTATTTAAGCTGTTCATGTACGTTTAAACTAACATAAGGTGCTAATGTACGTTTTAACTGCTTTTAAGCTGTCGCTTCACAGAAGTACACGATTTAGTCAAAGACACTTCGACTACAGTAAATTAAGATTTGTTTGATATTTTTTAAGTTTAAGGTTTTTGACTGATCGAAGGTTGATGAGGTATGCCATTTTGTTATAAAACTTGGATCGCATATGTGGTATGAAGATATTGATTAAAACCAACTTGGTGGATTAAGCCGATTCGAAGTCAATTGACTTCACAAACGTTAAAATATGCTAATTTTTTCTTTAACTTACGTATATCATTTAACACACAAAAGTCTGCTTATGAGCTCAACAATTCAACATGCAGGTTCCTTTCTTCAGTTTTAAAGTAGCAGAACGTTGCAGTTATTTGCGGACGACTTGTTTACAATCTTACCGACTTGCTCCGGTCTTCTCCCGGGGAATCGATCTCATTCAATCCAGCGATCGATCATTTGGGACAGACATCGTGTGCAAGCTCATACCGGCATCCTTAATATATCAAGAAGAGCATCAAATTTACACTGCGAATGTGCAGATTTTTAGCGTAAATTTGATTTATTTTTATAAAATTCTTACGTATAAAAACATAACTCAGTTTCTGAAACTGATTATAAATGCACATTTTTTTCCAACCACATGAAATTAGATTCTTAGCAAACAAAAACACGTTTAGTGGAGTTATCAGTAAGTTAATATAATTGTTCAGAAAACGTCAAATATATAAGAATTTTCCAATATTTCTCGATTTTCGTGTGTATTTCTTATCTAAAATACTTGTATATATGCCCAATAATGATAAAGAATCGTTGATTTAAATAAATTGCACCCAAACACTAGCTTCGTATGAGATGCGCTTATGTAACTATTAACAAAACTTTCCACAAGAGTTGTACACACCAGTCAAATACTTCGAGTACAATTCTCATATGCCGTATTAAGTCCACTGTGTATTACAGTGCATGTTACATCTATATAAACATGTTACAAATTCCGCAACATTTATATTAAGTCCACTGTGTATTACAGTGCATGTTACATCTATATAAACATGTTACAAATTCCACAACATTTATATTAAGTCCACTGTGTATTACAGTGCATGTTACATCTATATAAACATGTTACAAATTCCACAACATTTATAAGAGCTGGAATCAATTCTCTGGTGAAAGCTAAAGCTTCTACTTCATTTCTCGGCCAAGCTGGAGTAGAGTATGCGTTTTAAAAATGCCTGTTAGATCCTAGTATTAACGTAGCCCAAGAGTTGGGGGCGAGTGTTGTTGACTATTTGCCTTCTCTTTAATCTGTCAGTTCATATTAGCGACGGCTGCGCAGATAACCGTCGTGTAGCTCGTCACTCCTTCGAGAAAGTTTTATTTCGATGACTCTGTACATTTATTGCTTAAAACGTTGAGAAGACTGAATACATATTTTGATCGGTACTCTTACAAACTTAAGAGTAAAAAATGAGTTTTTCAAGTACTTACTTCAAATAAAAAAAAGTTGTTCTTCAAACGCTTTATTATCTCATATCGTTCAGTAGGACGACATGTACAAGCAAGTGATAATTAAAAACAGTCTGAGCATTTAATTACCTATGACAATTTTCTTTATTTTGGAGAAAAAATAGTTAGACCTTACAATGAATATTAAAATGTACGTAAATGACAATCAAATCACTACATTTCGGTGAATGTATAGCTGTCTTGCAATAAGTTAGGAGCAAAAACCTCAAAACCAACACAGATATTACTCTAACAAAGACTTTCCGTGAATTCGACGTGATTCACTTTAATTCAGGGTAAAAATGGGCGGAAACTTTGAGTTCTTGGGATTAGAGATGACGAACTAATTGTTTTCAACCAGTCCTGACTGTAAAGTTCTTTAAACCTTAATGAATAATGTTTTTGTTTTAATGGAAGATATAATTACACAAATACAAACTGTTTAGAACGATGGGAAAAACTGATATCAAAGGAGTTTCAAAAACAATGTCCTCATAGTCTAATCTCACGAGGAATCGGTTTTATTAGTCTACAGTTTAATTATTCTAAAATATATTATTTATTACCTGTATTTTATTAGATTTAATATATATGTAAATGCCTCTTACGTAAGAAGTTCCAAATCTCAGATTGACGCTCAGAACTTAATCGTTTTGCTTGCCTGTGGCTTGCACCATAAACCAACAGAGACTTAAAAGAAAAACAAAAGTAAAGGATTACTTAATAGCAGAAATAAAGCATTTACAATAATATGTTAAATGAAATAGAAGTACTTATTAAAGAGTTTGTGAAAAAACATGCCTTTGTTTACGTTACATAATTATCCCAACGATGAATGATGCATAACCGTTTTTACCAGCAGGTGTCGTTATACCTCCCACTTTCTGTTATGTAAAAATTTATATATGTACATACCATTAAGTTGCGTCATATTTGCTTCTTTTTATTCAACTGCGCTTTGTATATATATATATGTACATATATATGATGCCATTTTGCCAGTATCTCGCTGCCCGGTGCGAAAATTAACAGGAACACTACGCTACTCGTTGCTTTCGTAATCACACAAATTTATAACTTATTGGTTAAAATCTTGACGAGATTTTAAAGTAGCATATTAAGCATTAAAATATTCTACATGTTAGAGTCTATCAAGTTTGCTGACCTATAATTAGTAAATATAATTCAAACAAAGACTTTATTGAATATTTATGCTATAAAAAAATTAAAAAATGTTACGAAAAAACAAAGTTGCCAATATATGGCAGACATTTATAATAACTTCCGAACAGTGTAAGTTATGTAGTTAGAGTGAAACTAAAAATCAACCTGGACATTAATATATCTAATTAAATATACATTTCTTACGTATAGTCATTTAAGACAGAGAACCCTTATTTGTTTTAAGTTTATGCTGTTTAATTCTTGTTGTGCATGTCACGTGAGTAATTCATGGTTTGGCTTTGTATTTCAAAAAGCTAAACTGTTAAATATTCGCAGTTTTCTTCACAGTGTGTGCTAATCATTGTAAAACAAGTACACAAATGGAACCTTCATATATCATTCCTCTTTAATTGTTTAAATTGTATTTATTACTCATTAGTGTTAAATGCATGCTTGATTTTATCAGGCGTTATAAAAAACAATGTAAATCACCACAAAGTTCAACAAACAAGTCCTTTTCTGTCCATTTTGTGTAATAATTGTGTTGCTAATTTCTTTTTCTCTCTCTCTCTCTTTTTTATTTGGTTTTATGCAAAAATAAATCCATGGTTGAAAGCAACGTTTAGTCTTAATATTGCTCTAATTCCAGACTGGATGAACACGTAGGCCTAAAACCAGCTTGAGTGAATATGCAGACCTAGTTCTAGTTTGATGAAAATGTGTCCGTAAGTTTTAAACGTGTGTGTGTGTGTCACCCAACAAGTCAATATAATGCTGCCTCCTTTTATTTCATGGTATTTTTAACATTAATTACTTTTGTATATAACTAAGGTTGAAAATAAGAATTTTACAACGAACAATTGTGATATCAATTCCATTGACGTGTTAACTGGATGTTTATCATTTTTACGAAGTTTCATATAGCTACTTATAGACGGATGTATTACACTAGCAACTTTTACCTTATACAGTCTTATCCTCAAAGGACATTACATCTTTAGGGAAAAGGTATAAAAGTCCTGAAGAAGATTATTTGCTTCCTATCAAACGCGCGCACAGGATTTTGGAGATCTTCTGAACATTGGCGAATCCAGGATGGGGCTGTGGGGAGGCGGATTAGTGCGACAGCTATTGATTTCAGGGCATATCCTCCATAGGGGGGTTCGAGGATGGAGCCCTCGAAGGTGTGAGGTGTTTGAGACGACTGAGCAGTAACGAGATGCTACAGAAAGTAAAACTCAACAGGAATGGGGAACACAGTAAATCGAGCGACAGTGACGAATCTCCACAGGCATGGGGAACACAGTAAATCGAGCGACAGTGACGAGTATGAGTAGTACCAGTTTGTACCAATGGTTATCCGTATCATGGTACGAATTAGTTGATCAAAATAGTTCCTCTGAGGTACAGAGACTATTATACGGCAATGCTTATAAATTGAAGTTAGTACTTAGAAAGAAACTTAAAGCAGTACTCTATTAACAATAGGTTTTTATTAGCCACAGTCTTTTCCTATGAAATCATAGTATTTTTTTATATTAATCCAGCCACGCAACCAACAAAATCTCTTTTGACATCATGTCATAAACAAAAAAGTATTAAAAGATGTGGGGCCGTTTATAACAGATGCTACAGTTGTATATATTTTTAAATCCACGTGCTTTACTAAACTTTGCTCTTTCCATAGTCTAGTCCACCATTTGGTCATTGGTAAATTTACGAACTTACAACGTTAACGTCCGGGGTTCGATTTCCCCACAGTGGACAGTGTAGATAGCCTGTAGGTTTGCACTAAGAAAACATCAATAACATCTACCGCCTAAAATATTATTTAAAATCAAAAATCGCTCACCAAACATCGCAACTTACCTAAACAAGCACACCAGCTGACTAGCTCTGAAGCTATATTCTAAGTTCAAACAAGATGTTTAAAATTATTTTAAAATCATTTAAAATGAATATTATCTAACACATAAGATAATAAAAATGTAATACTCTATACATCTATTTCAATCTAATAAAATAGATAAATTATTTTTATATTTAAATTTAAATATTTGACTGTCTATACCTAGATGTTTTTCTTTCAGCAACGATAAGATGTGAGTTTACGTTTTTTCGGTAAACTTATACCCGAATGGAAATACTTAAACAACTTTTAAAAATACAGTTTTGTCTCAATTAGTCTTATGAAGTTTTTATTGAACTTACAAATATATAATAATTGTGACACTGAAATTTTATTTTAAATAAAAATTAATGTTTTTGCTTTTTTTCGTACTTGTACACAAAGGCTCGGAAATACAGCTTTGGCCAGTGAGGATTAGAAAAGAACGATACGCGTTTGTTTTCGTACAGATAGGAGCGATGCTATCAAATAATTTTGTTTCTGCCTTCAGAAGAACTTTCGGCAAATTTCAGGAACGTTTGATGCTACTTCAGTGATATTCCAGAAAAACATGGATTTTACTACTAACATTCTCCTTTGATAAATGGCGAAACACAGACAATATTTTTCTAATAGTAAATATGTTTTATTTTTTATTCTGGGATCTAAGACTTCAGGGGGTCTATAGACCTGCTTTCTGTTAATACCAAAATTAGTAAGACATTTTTGAAATGGATTAAAAACACTCTAGTTGCGTCACCTTTTGGCATTTTGCTGCACTAAACAACTAAGTACCTTTTGTTCTATAATTTTCTGGTATTTGAGCTGTGTAGGCCTGAAGTGGCCAGTTTTTCCCCTTGTAAAGTTTAATCTTCTTAGCTTTGATTTCCTCTACGTTTTTAACAACATTAAACTTTGCAACATGAAAGCAAAACAAACAATGATAAGGCTTTTAAGAATTTGCTTTGCAAAGCAATCGTACGAGAACGAACTTTGTATATAGCAATACAAATATATTGAAGCAGTCTTACTTCCATCAGGCTCAAGATTGACAGTTCAGTGTTTTCCTAATTGTAAATATATCGTACGTTCAGGTAATGTATGATAAATGAATATTTTATAGTTTGACCGAGAAGTCTCTTTATAGGGTTAGGAATTCGCGATGTTTCAAATATTTCATTACCTCAGCTTTACAGTCTCCCATTGGGTTCGAAGAACATTACTGTTAAGCCTTTTTCCAGAGTTAGTTTATTTCAGCAAATTTGTTAGATATGACCATAATATCTATATTTTTCTTAGAAATGACGCTTTTGCATGTATTAAAAAAAAACATTTAACCATAGATGAAATTCACTTCAGTATTCTTATATTTAAAAAGCTCAAAGTATTTCTTCTTATAATATAAAAGTTAAAAATAAGATCTTATTACGTGCAGATCCAAAAATATGTGAATGACCAAACTTCTTTTTATTGTTTACGATGTTGTTTTAACACTCTTAAATATATCTATAATGTATTGTTTCAAGACATACGTGTATTGAGTAAACGCTTACATTGTTGGGGTTCCCAGAAAGGAGTGGGTCAAATGCAGACAGTTCATGATTTCTTTCACTTTCACTGGATCATTAGTCTTCTTGCTTTTAACCTCTGCTCCTTGGATGTTCTCCTGAAATTATTATATATATACAGTACTAAAATAGCTCACTGTTGCTTAAAAAACGTATACCAACTGTATAATGGAAACATAGCTCCTATAAAATACTTTCAGTAATAAAATGTAACTAAAACATATTGTATTGTAAAGCAGAATAACGTTAGGAAAAAAAAACGTAAGGTAGTATTTTGTTGTTAAACACAAAGTTACTCAATAGGCTATTTGCGTTGTGCCCACCGCGGGTATAGAAACCCGATTATTAGCATTATAAGCCTTCACTTACTGCCGAACCACCGGCGAACTCAGACATTCCAAATAAATATTATTAATAATTATAAATATATCTCAAGATAAACATTAGGTTTTTCATAATTATATCCTCATCAGAGAGATTTTGTGTGAGAGAGTGAGAGAGAAGAGAGGTTTTTGTTTTTTAGCACAAAGCTACACAATGAGTTATTTGTGTTCTGTCCATCGCGAGGAATCGGACCTCGGATTTTAGCATCGTAAGTCCGTAAACGTACTGCTGACCCACTGAGGGGACATGTAACGTTGAAACGAAAAGCCAGTTAATTCACCATACCTCAAATAACTTTCTATGTATAAACTATTGCGGATTATTAATAGCTACTTTACTTTCTCAGTCAACTTGTTCGTGTGACTGTTTTATCCAAGTGCTGTAAATTGCAAATAATTTGTTTATTCCAAGCAAATACAAACCAAATTAATATATTCTATAAATGAGTCACAAAATAAGCAGTGTGTATGTCTTTACGCTCACCCGTTCAGCACCTACGCTGCAAGTGAAATGTGAATAATTACGTATTATGAACAATTTCCACTTGCTCACTTGATAAGCAGTGTGTATGTCTTTACGCTCACCCGTTCATGTAACACAATTTCCACTTGCTCACTTGAAAAAGAAAGTTGTCTCCGTTTAAAAGCAAGATCGATGTTAATATATGAAAGAAGTACACAAGGTTAGTACTTTACAAACAACACAGAAATAAGTATGTTGAACCATATTATTAATTGCTTGTGTTCGATTTAACCGGCAAAAATCTAGCATGATTTCTTCAGACCCCACATTTATGTTAACAAACTTGAGTTTTTACTTTATATCGTTCTATCAAGGCGTGGAAAACTCCATTCTGCACCTACTCCTAGGCAAAGATCTAACGATTCCCTATTAAACATTTTTATAAAAAGTTCATTAAGTAATCAGTTCAGCTCCTATTTACTGCGATAAGAATTGAAGTACAGTTGCTCCAATTAAAATATGCAGATAGCACAGATAGGCCTCTCATTATTAATTGTACAAGAGTTGTTGAGTAGAGCACTTTACACAACAAATGATTTATTTTAAATCGAGATGAGATAAACAGAACTAACCCTATCTAGTTAGAACTCGGATAATCGAAAAATCTTTTCCCTTCAACTCTCACTATTTTGTTCTTGATTCACTTACCTAAGTTGAAGTCTGCACGAAAATCATAACAATTCTTCGAGAACGAACAACTGGCTGCTCAACCTCGTAACTGCCGCATAAAACTAGTGTGGAATAAAGGTAACCTTCCTCTGTTGGTACTTTTAAGAAGAAGAGGAAAAAAAAAACAAGAGAGAGAGCTGAGCCAACGTCGGGAAACGCGTATGAAGATCGAATGAAGCTTTCTATTGGTTCATATGGATATGATGGAACCAATGGAATGATGCAGGCTGCTGAGTGATGTAGACAAATACAAGAAAAACACTTGTTTACTACTTTCACTTTTACGGGCACTGCGGATGATAAGAGATAAGTATGTGCGCACGTTCACCTTGATACACAGACATGACGTTCGGCATTCACGGCCAATGTCTCACGACCGAGGATTACACAAGCTTCAAAGGCTTTCATTACACAGGAAAACCCTTACATTGATTTCTCTCCACGACAACGAGAAAACAGTGACGTTTTGTTTACGCTAGTGAAACCTCTGTATAATGAAAGTTGGCTCCTTTTACTAGTTTTTTATTTGGTACGATTATATATATATATATATATATATTAAAGTTGCTTGTATTTTCCTACCAAAAACCAGACAACAGTGAGAAAATTTTGATTTTCAAAGAGAAAAGGAGAAGACAGTTAGTCAACAGAACCCACCGCCAACTCTTAGGTTATTTTTATCTGATCGACTCATGGGGTTTACCCGCCACTCTGATACTGTAGCGTACCCACGGATCGAAGGTGCGGAGCCTATTTTTCCGGCAAAGGGTGGAGATCTACGAATTCTTTGCATTCACAGTCCTCTCACTCTAACCGCTCGGCCACGCCCGGCCTCAGATTCTCTAGCATATACTGATAACATTCGCCAATATTATGAACCTATTTTATTTGTGCCAACAAACAGGATTACTCCTAAGCGTTAGATAGGTCTAAACTATTAATTTTTGATTAGTTAGATTCAGCTCGTTGGTTTAGTGTCGCATGGCAATTAATGTGTTATACAAGCTGACGTACCCGTTTAACGCACAAGGAAAACTCAGATTAGCCTCAATACAAGCTGACGTACCCGTTTAACGCACAAGGAAAACCCAGATTAGCCTCAATACAAGCTGACGTACCCGTTTAACGCACAAGGAAAACTCAGATTAGCCTG
>NW_013665868.1:764515-772135 GCF_000517525.1 Limulus polyphemus | reverse complement strand
GATTGGCTAAAAATCGTTAAAATTACTCTTGTATTTAAGTAAAAAGGTGAAATTAGCGCTGTTTTGTTTAAAACTATCATAGCATTCCTCCTAGGGGCTATAAATTCCGTATTATTCTCATATTTTGTCAAGAGCCTGCTAAAATCTCTTTGTTGAATAAAAAAAGAAGAAAATAGTAGGACCCCCGCAACAGAAATGGTTTCATTTATTTTGAATTTCGCGCAAAACTACACCAGGGTTATCTGCGCTAGCTGTCCCTAATTTAGCAGTGAAAGACTAGAGGGAAAGCAGCTAGTTATCACCATCCACCCACAACTCTTGGGCTACTACTTTACTAACAAATAGTAGGATTAACCATCACCTTATAATGCCCCCCACGGCTGAAAGGGCGACTATGTTTGGTGGGACGGAAATTCGAACCTAAGACCCGAATATTGCGAGTCGAGCGGCCTAACTACCTGGCCATGTCAGGCCACAACAGAAATGGAAACACTGCTTTCAATGACAGCAACATCTAACATATATTTATGCATGGTGGTACACCATTTCAACTGTTCAGTTCTTGTAGCGACTGCGCCTCCAAAGGGGGGATATACTCAGTTTAAAAACAGTTGTGCACTCCATCAATATTGAGATTTTCAATGTTCAAAGACCTATAGCTGTTTAATCTTGTGATAAAATTGAAGTAAATATATTTGAAGAAGAAAGGGGTCATCTCCTTTTTCTTCAGTATGAAACTAAAATCAAACAGCCGTATTTAAAAAAGTATAAAGTAAATTCAAACACTAACTCATTACCAAACATTATTTAAGCTTGTGAAATACGGTGCTGTTGTCTTTTGATGTTTTTTTTTCTGTTAATGGGGTAAGTGCTTCACGGGAAAGCGGATCATAAAATAAAGTTGTTTAAACATTCAAAATGGGGTCAATCCTGTGTATAAGTTTTCCATATACAATACAAACATAATAAATTATTTCTCTATTAAGGAAGAAAGACTAAGCCAAAACATTTTTCATTGTCATTTTAAAATGAATATATCATACACTAGTATTTCGTACGCAAAAATCATGTTTGGTGGTTTGCGCCCTCAAGAGATGAGTGGATTATATTATCAGTACAAACCCATCGTGTACAGTCTTATAGTGAGGGTTATAGTACCATATAAATAGATGTCCGCCTTTCTAGTACCTTCTACTTCGATCCATCCTCCAGTGGGCCAGTAGTCAGTTTGCGAACTTACAAGGTTAAAATCCTAAGTTTGATTCCCTGAAGTACACAAATCGCAGATAGTCTATTGCGTAGCTTTGCGCTAAAACAAACTACCAATACTGAAGCCACAGAATCTCGCGTAACATATCGCAAAACAGAAATTTACAGCCAATAACGATCTCAGGAAGAAGACAAGCCAATGCTCTGTCGAAACATGTAGCATGTATTAATTTTTTTCATTATGCTTACAAATCGTTGTGTCTTATATATATATATATACATGTATATACAAGTCTCCTAGCGTAATGTGATTCTCTACACACAAAATTAAATGTTATATAACAGTCTTACAGTGCTGGAATCAATTATAAAACACACCTCACTAATCATCAGTCATACATCACTACTTATCTGATATGTACAACATAATGGATGTCAGAAAAAATATTCCTAGATATACAAGATTATGGAAACTTGTTAATTTAAAAAGGGGGAATAGAGATCTCCAAACAAATACAAAAACAAGATAGGCAGTTTAAAGTGAAAATACAATAAAAAAGTAAACAAATAAGCTTAAGGTTTGAGACAGTGTTCACATTATTTCCTCAATCTTATTTTGACTTTCCTAAATATAGCTTTTACACAAAGAATTGAGGCAGAGTTCGCAACAGAATATTTTGAATTTCTTAGATCAAAAAATTCTGAAGCAAGATATTCATACACTCAGTTCTTAAAGATGTGTTCAGATAGAAGATATATAATTTCCGAGATAGGAATGTTCCTTGTACTTAATAGCATTGGGAAACAAAGGAATGTGGATCAACTTGGGAAACCAGAATCATATAGAAAGAGACCTGCAACAAGTCGTAGTCCAACCATGGTAAGCAAAATATTGTAACAGGTGAGAATCCATGAAAACAAAAGTTAGTGGCAAAAGTCGGACAAATTTTCCAGGAAATAGTATGCAACATAATGAAGAAGGATCTCCCCTCTTTAAAAGTGGCACAAGTCATGTGTACACAAGTTACTTCCACGGCATAAACGTTCAACCGTCCCATACCATTAGCAACTGGAGAATGAAATGGGTATTACTGTTATTTCATGCGAAGACATACTGGTCAAGTTACGAGATGCAGCGTCTATGGATTTCTGTGCGATCTGAATTTTAAAATGGTTGGTGGGAAACCTGTCGTCTTCATACACTAAAAGCTTATGGAAAGCCTATAGAGGAGAGTGGTCTACTTTATACATGACAGTCTTATAACGGAGCATTTTGCAATGGAAACTATGCTACAGTGCCATTGTCAAGAGCATATTCGCCAGATAGAGCATGGCCTTACATGGACTGTAACGATGTGACGAGGTTTCAAAATTGTTTTAATATTACGTACTCAATCTCTCTCTTACATAAGGGAAAGTTATTATAATGATAAAGAAAATTATCTTCTTTTATCAAAAATATTAATATCGCACGAACATTTAGAAATATTAATATACAAATATATACAAAGGTATTCAAATAAAGAAATAGAAGATTATTTTTAACTGTTTGTAGATCACGCTCATGTCAACTCAATGGAGGCATACAGAATGTACACGACGAAGATAACACACCAAATATCCATGTCAGGTCAGTGGAAGTACGGTATATGGTTATTCAGATGTTATAATTTTAAGTCGTGCTAGTCTCAAGTGTTTTAGTTGTTATTTTTTACCTTCTTAAAATACTTTAATGTTTTATTCCTTAAGGTTGTTTTTATATTTCTAGTTTCATTTGCGGGTGGTGGGATAACTTCAGGTTCTAATTACACTTTACATAACAATAAGTTCACAATTTATAACATTAGAGCTATAACAAAACAAAACCCCGGTTATAAGATAATTTCAGTTACATAGCCCTCTCCAACCTCAGATATTTATTATGCAAATTGAATATCTGATATCAGCCATATAATTTAAACTGCAAATGATTGGTTATTTAGCCAATGCTATATCCATGATATTATCAAATAGTCTTGTTACATTTGTCATTGTGAATTGCAACAGCGTTTAACTGCTCCAATGTGTTCATAAATCTTGGATAGACCACACACACGCACACACACACACAAAAAGAAGACATTTTGACAACTTATTGATGTGGAGAACCATTGAATGAATAGAAGTTGGGTAGTAGAAACAGCTAATGAGGATAACTAATCACCATCCTTTCTGGTATCTGCTATACCTCTAGAAGAAACATTGAAATAACTGAGGGCAACCTTTAACATACAATTCAATTTCACCAGCAACACTAACGCCATTATAACCAGAGCTAACAAAGACGTCAATGGATTGAAAGCTGCAGCAGGAAATATAGCTGAAAAACGTCACCTACTTATGCTCTACCAAAGTCTTATCCGCTCCATCCTAGGTTATGCACTACCCATGACCACTATGAGTACTACACAGCTAGTTAAGATTGAAAGATACAAAGCACCTGTTTAAGATTGGTCATGAGATGTACTTCAGCCAGCCACATAAAAACTCTATTAAAACTCACAAGCCTCAGCAGTATAGCAGAACGTCATCAACGCTTGTAAGCAAAATTTTTCACTAGCACCTTTTAATGTGAAAACCATGCATTCCATTATCGCGCCACTTCCTTTTTCAATTGGGATGTTCCAACTCCATAACAACCCCGCAAACAAAAACCTAGCAAAGGCACTTACAGAGACAGACATGAACAGGTACTATACAGCAATCACTGAGATAATTCGCTACTACCATAGCTCAAATTTCCCATTGTGGAATAACTATCTGGTTCCACAGGGACCTGTAAAAATCAGACTTGTATAAATGGGGCAGAGGCTGAAGCATAAAAAGCCTATCACCACAGATTTAACCCTATAACGCCCGAGGGCAAATTTCCCCACTGAATTAAAAAGTATATTTAGAAAACAAACATAGTTGTTTTTCCCACTTACAAAACAACTTCAAAGCTGAAATTAATCCCATAAAAAGTTTTAAGTATTTATTTTTATACATACAAAATCTACGTTATAACGCAGTTTAGAAGTGAAAGAACATAGAAGGATCAAATATAACTAGAAATTAACACAAATAATAAAGTTATAATATTAGCCTCAATACAATCTGACGTACCCGTTTAACGCACGAGGAAAACTCAGATTAGCCTCAAGAGTGACTAATGGGGGATCAAATTTGAACTTCGAACACCCTACATCACTCACCAGCGGTGTCATAAGGGTACCTTTGAAGGTTTGGTAGAGATTAATAGAATAGTGTGGGTAACATATAGGTGCTCTGGGAGTTGAGTCAAATCCAAGCGGAGACACCCCCCGCCTCCCATACCACTCTCTTGGGGGCGCTAAAGATGCCAAGTTTGAATGAAACCGTTAAAAATTATAAGCGTGAAAGGCGGATACACAGAGTAAAAAAAGGAATTCTTCCCGAAGAGTTACATAGGGAATCAAAACGAACTCATGACACGGGCCGTAAGGTGCAAGCCAAGTTTGGTTGCGATTAGTAAAACACTATAGGGGTGATAGGTGGAAACACAAACAGGCAATGAGTCCCAGAGGAGTTTAGATAGTGTTCAGATCCAAACGCTGAATCCCCCCCCCCCCCATGACACTTCCCGGGGAGCCCTAAGGGTGCTAAGGTTGATTGAGATCGGTCAAAAACGTACAGACGTAAGACCGGACACAAAGATGACGCTTCTGCTTTATACATTTAGATAATAAGTATATTTTAAGGGTTCCACACCAGCCCGTGAAATTTAAACTTCTGTTAATCGAGACGATGTAGTTGAATTGGCTAAAGCACTTACTCTGTGAGCGGAACACAGATTGGAATACCGACCGATATACACATATATATATGTACACGAAGAACTCTATTCTAATTTATCTTGAAGACTGTTAACACTGAGAATATAAAAAAAAACGTTAATATATAGATAATATCAAAGATGCGTTTCTTACTGGACACTTTGTATAGAAAACGTCATTTGAAAAACGTTTTTAAAGTTCATCTGGATAGTTAATCACATAGATACTTGTCGTAATTATTAATAAAATGGTACTTACATCTCCCCATTGCCGATATTTAACCTTTTATCGATATTCTAGGTATACGTTTTATAAACTTAGTTGGTCAATTTTTTTTCAAAAATAGTTATTCATAGATCTCGGTGGATAGATGTGTTATTGACCAAATACTGTCTGCAACTGTTTTTAATGAATAATAATAATTGTTATAATTTAAAATACCTTTAAAAAAGACAATATACTCTACCCCAAGCGAATATAACAACCCTATCCTGTACGCAGAATGAGAACTACGCCTGTATGCGTTTATGTTTTTAGCGCATACTTTTAACCATGACACCTGCAGCCTCCTGTCTCTGTGTGTGCCACGGTTTCCTGCGAATTGACGGTGGCGGATCAAATATGGAATGAAGGCCAGTAACTGCAGCGACCTCTATTCTCGTGAGCCCAGTAAACCAGAAAGCTAGTTTTTCACTTTTTCCACCGGTGCGTTTAGACATGTATGATAGTTTTTTCTTTATTTATTTATTTCCCGAAAGTAAGTTTTCTTAAAAGCAGCGAATAATATTAAAGTTTTTTTATAGTATTAAAAGCATACTTAATGTTTCGAAAACTATTATCACATGATCTTTGAAAAAAATATGGCAAAGGTAAACAACTCTCTAGTAACAAAAGATAAAATATGGCAAAGGTAAACAGCTCTCTAGTAACAAAAGAAAAAATATGGCAAAGGTAAACAACTCTCTAGTAACAAAAGATAAAATATGGCAAAGGTAAACAACTCTCTAGTAACAAAAGATAAAATATGGCAAAGGTAAACAGCTCTCTAGTAACAAAAGAAGAAAAAACTTAAGTTTTATTTATTATCAGACCTATTATTTACCCCATTGCTTTATATAATGTAGATCCTGACAACAAAAAAAAGTGACCACAAATACTGATTACGTATCCAGTCACCCACAGCTTTTTTTATGGTAATTATTTTCAGGCTTAGTTTTATTCATAAGCCTAGTTTGTCTAATTGGTATTATTTTTTACCATATTACACAATTTAAAGATAGCGTAACAAAAAGATATGCGTTTTTAACGCTCATATGTTTAAGATTGCCAAGTTATGTGGGCCCGTTTAGCAATACGGGGAATTTTCTTACGCTTTACAAGACACCCGCTGCTTAGCAAAATGGCTACTTTACATAATCGAGTCTGTTGTCCTCATTGTCTATCAGTTATTAATATATTTTGAATCAAAAATATTTTAATGAAGGTGGTCCAGCCATTACGTGGATGCCTTATAACGCTATAAAATGCAAGAATCAATCGATATATTAGAGTGAACCTCGTAGAACTTTACTGTCTTTGCTGGTGAACAACGCAGACAGGCATTGATTGATATTGCTACCTTGGCATTTTGCTAGCATTATTAAATATTCTAAGTTTGGTGTACAGAATTTTAAGCCACAAAATAAAAAATGAGTAAGTTTATTATACACAGATTCTGTAGCTGGTTAACATTTATTGTAGTTTCTGTTGTGTTTATAAACATAATTTAAGTGGATTTTTTACAACTTGATCTTCTATACACAAGTTGCATTTTGTCATTATCAAATTAACAACAATATTCGATACATTCATTACTGGTTATACGATAGAACTTGCACACACATTTAAAACTTGTAGGGTTCTATAACAATACTGAGAAATGCCCACAAAATTGTATTATGTAAGCTATATTTTCAATGTTATAATTTAGTTGTTTGCTAGAGGGAGCTGCTAATCTGGATGATGATTCTAGTCATAGAAGTAGTCCTAGATCACCTAGAAAGTTCATGATCTAGAAACTTCGTGTAATTTGGAAAATAAGAGTACATTATTAATACGAATAATTAGTGTATATAGATAATTTAAAATTTGTTTGTTTAGTGAGTTATTCAGTTCAGTGTTTGTAGTGAGAGTTACTGCGTGTATTTTGCTATTCAGTTAATTGTTTGTTTATATATGAAAGCTAATTAAGTTAGGCATACATCTCGCAGTTTACACTGAAACGTTGTATTTGAAGTGAGGCCTATGTTTAGTTGTGAAATTTATGTTGAAAAATTTATTTACGAAATTAGCTCCACAAGTGAACGTGACTATAACAAATTTACTGAAGAAATAAATTAACTCGTTATCGTCACGTTACCTGGACTTCGCTAAATAATTCAAACAAACGCGACCAACGATAAAAGTACAGTTGTAATGTGTTCTAACTAATTAAGAATTTATTATTTGTGTTAATTTCTAGTTATATTTGATCCTTCTATGTTCTTTCACTTCTCAACTGCCTGAGTTTTCCTTGTGCGTTAAACGGGTACGTCAGCTT
>NW_013665868.1:761245-763515 GCF_000517525.1 Limulus polyphemus | reverse complement strand
AATTTCACCTTTTTACTTAAATACAAGAGTAATTTTAACGATTTTTAGCCAATCACTGTTTCTCAACTTTGGTTGTCATGGTGTGATATAATTGCCTATATCTCAGCTTCTACAAATCAAAGGCTTAAGCTTCTGGAAGTCATAAGCTAGTGATCTAAACACTTAATGACAATTTGTAAGTCAATGTGGCTTCCAGCTCAGCGGAGATTCGCTTAGAGATCGGAACAAAGTGATAAAGGCTTAACTTAATAATACATTGCTAGAAGAAAATATTTTTGTGAACAGCTTTTGTCACAGTTACAGCCTCGATTTATTTTTAAAGCTTGCTTTATCATTTTATACTTTATTTGAATGATAATGCTGCAGTATGATAGGAAAAGAATATTTTTCGCGAAACAAGGCGGTATGCTTAGTTAAATCATTTTGCCTTTGACCGTATTAAGTCTCGTTTCGCCCACAAAGTCGTTGTGTTAGGTCTTGTTTATATCATCTGTTTAAGTAACTGCTTAAATGTGCAAAGAAAACCACCCTAAAGAAATTTAAGATATAAAATCGAATTTAAAACTTATTACGCACATTAAGTATAACCCTCTGATTAACTCTGTGCCCACTGCGAGTATCGAAACCAGATTTTTTAAAGTTATAAGCCCTCACACTTACCGGTGAGAAATAATTTTCAAATTTCGATTTGCTTATAATTTAGGTTTGATAAAAAGTTATTTTTTTGTACTCCAGTGATTCTAAACACAGTTAAACTAAGTGTGGATTTTTTTTAATAAGAAAGATATTTAGTTTATAAAATAAAACGTGTATATGAAAGTTTTACAATAACATAGGAAGACATAAACATCAATAATTAAAATCTACAACAAAGGTAAGCATTTTAATTGTGTATTAAAATATCAAAATGAAATATTCTCAAATATTCAAAGTTACGAATTCGTACGATTATCTCATATAAAAATAAAATATTTTATCTGCAGAAGATACGCATAAGCTGCATAAAATGTTTCCGAAGCTTCAGACTATTCTATCAAGAAGTATATTTTCCGCAATGCAATAAAACAAACCATACAACAGGTGCGTCAACCAGACTTACCCGGGTGTGGTACAGTTAAAGAATAATATCATCATGCACAACTGATGCAACAACACATTCTAATGTTTACAAGAAAAAGAAAAAAACTAAACAAAAACAAAAACGAAGTATGTGTAGGGATGACTAATATCAATCATTCGAAAACAAGATAGTAGGGATGGTACTTGCATCATCTCTACATAATTAAACAGGCAAACAGTGTAGTAGAATATTAACAGACACCAATAGAATAAATTAAACTCAATTGCGATTGAATAGTTATATATATTGCTATATGTTAATTATTGCCTGTGCTATTATGTAGGGATGATGCAAATGCCATCCCTACTATCTTGTTTGCATTGTTTTTGAAGAATTGACATTAGTCATCCCTACATTTACTTCTTTTTACATTTTTACTTGTTTTTTTTTTTGCTGTGTTTCAATAGACATAGGAAAGTTGTATTTATAACCAAGTTTTTTTCTCTCTAAATACAATGAGGTTCCAACTGTAATATTTATTGTTTATCTATTATTGGTTGGTAATTCCACTTTCAACCTGTACTTAAGCTCTTTAAAAGAACACCAAATTTCTGTAAGAAAGCTAACTTCAAGGAGTAATGGTGACATCATTTACACTAGAATTATGATTTTTTTTTTTGCCTGTGTGTTCCTGTGTTTTCTTACAGCAAAACCACATCGGGCTCTCTGCTGTGTCCACCGACGGGGATTGAACCCCTGATTCTAGCGTTATAAATCAGAAGACTTATCGCTGTTCCACCGGGGGACATTTTTTTAATTACTATTAGTTGTAAATAATACATATAAAAGTGGATACTCCGTCTGAAACTATGTCACCATATTTTTGATTTCTGAGTTATCATGTAATAAAAGAGAGGTAGAAGAAAGAACAGGAAATTCAAATATTTTGCTTTGATATTTACAGACATTCCCAGAACATGTTACTCAGTCACTACATAGATATTGTTATAAAAGGAAACACTGTATAGTATTGTAAAGTTCTGATGACCTATTGAGGAAATATTTAAAATACCATTACAATCCGAGGCATCCCTATATATATAGGCAGTGCTACCGCCTGCTTGATTCATAGAAACGTATGAAAAATACATTTAATTTATTTTCGTACTACCTACATAGCTTGATCTTATCGAAAGTTAATATTAATAGC
>NW_013665868.1:757701-761162 GCF_000517525.1 Limulus polyphemus | reverse complement strand
ATTTAAAATACCATTTCGATCAACAATCCGAGGCATCCCTATATATATAGGCAGTGCTACCGCCTGCTTGATTCATAGAAACGTATGAAAAATACATTTAATTTATTTTCGTACTACCTATTTTCGTTCTTATCGAAAGTTAATATTAATAGCCACTTATGGCTCCTACACCAAAGACCGCGAGAGAGATTGTTGTGCATTCATCGTCTCATGTTTAACATATAGTTGATGGAGCATTCAAGCTGTCCCAAGGAGCACAATGATGGAGCTATAAAGCTTGCTTTCTCTGGATTGTTAAAGCAAAGAAGAACCAAAATAATACTTATGATTTACTCATAGGCCACACTATATAAAATTCAGTGTTTTGTATCTAGGTGAATGACAAAAAAGCAAAGCATCTACGTGGTAATAACATCAACTGGATGTATATACCAGACCATGCAGAGGTAAAGCTAAATTAAGAGGCTGACAAGCTCACAGAAGAAGCCCCTTTATCAAATCCAGCATAACACGTAGGATATCCACTTTCTTTGCACCAGTAACGTGCAAGTGGCAACCATGGAAGGACTTCGTCAACATTCAGAGAATAAGTATGCAGGAAAACAAAGTACAGTATGATGTAGCTAGGGAAAATATAAGATGGAGAATTAGTAGTACGGTACACTGCCAAAGGGCCACTGGTAACACCACTAAAAGAATGATACAGTTGTTTGGACACCTGAACAGAACAGACAATGCAAGTAGATGATCGCTATCAGTTTATTTTGGGTCGTCATAATCATAGGGCATCTGTTCCGAAACTGAATCAGATGTGTGGAGTTATATTTGGACGACTTGTTTAAAACCTTGAATCCTCCGATCCTCACCTAGCACACTTACCACTAGGCCACGCCCGGCTCATAAAATTAGTTTGAACCGTTTAGTGATAATGTAATCGGGTATCTAAACTACAGAATTTCATACTATAACCATGCGTGGATGACGTATCCTTTATATGGAGTATTTTACTGTTTATAGGTGTTACTATTATTGCACTTCTGTGATAGTCTTGAAAATTTTTGTTAGCAAGTGTGGCCTAGTGATTAGCATTCCGAGCTGCGTGTCGGAAGTTCCAGAGGGTTTTCTGAACAAGTTCCATACCTTTAACTGTGGGTGCATGTATTTTTCAAATGGTACTCGATCCAGTTATCCGGTTTCAAATGTCGGACAGAACTCTTGTGGCTGAATTTCCTATGGCCAGTACTTCAAAATTAAGGACGGGCATATCTGAATCCTAGGTGTCTCTGATCTAGCCATTTAGCCCACATACGCATAAGGTGCCTTTCAGATTGAAAATACGATTACTCTGAAGATTATATATATTGTCAGCACGAAGACCCTCTTTTTTACATTCAAAACATATATTGATATTAATTTGAGAAAAAGGCGTAGCTCCTGTTTTTGACTTCCCTTTCGTTGCACGCTGTTAGTGTTGTTAATATGGATAACATGTCTGGTCAGATCTATTCTGTAATAAAATCTCTCTTCTGTCGAATCATTAAAACTGTCAAAGCTCATACGGTTTAAAGGTGTTCTTTAATCATCTTTTTGCAAGTGTTCAAGAAATACAACGTGTATTTGTTGTTTTCGTCATGTTATCTATATTATTTTGGCAGGAAAATCAATTCTTGGCAAGTGTCCAGTTTCATGAACACCTACTATGGTTTTATATTCGTGTTCAGAATCCTGTATAGATACTTTTTATGTAAGTACAGCTGATGGACAGATTTTACTGCCTCGAATATCAGTACCTCATGTTTTCATAATTTTCTGCTCGTCAGAAATAAATAAATATTTATCTATTTATTTCCTTATTTGATCTAAGCCTTGGAGTTTGTGCTTGAATCTGAACTCAAAAATACGTATGGAGTTTCGTTAATAACCTGAGGACTGGAAATTTAATATACCAGACAGCATTTTATTCTTTGATTATTATTTATTATTTTTTTTGTAATTCAAATATTTTCATTTCTATTTGCTGAAATAAGTGCAAATCTAAATTTGAGATTGTAGTTTTTGATTAGATCAGATTAATCGTTAGATCATGATTTTTCTGTAAAAGGATAATAGTAGACAGGTAGAAATCACTTATAAAATTTTTGTAGAAACCATTAGACTAAACAAACGAGCTTGCAAATAAATAACCAGAGATTATTGGATAATTTGCCATCTTGTTTGTGTAAATTTAATGGGTTGCTTCAACGTTCATATGTTGTATGTTTAAATCTAGTACACAAAGAATAAGAATGTAGCATCGGGTGTGAATGCTTTTAGCTACGAATTCAAAGTGAATATTAAGTCTAATACGTGTGTTCAATTGTGGTTGCTTTACCCATTTTTGATTTTTGATATTCAGTGAGATGTGGAATTTCAGCCTGTTATTGCGAGATGATTCATGTGCAAGTGAATGTACCATTTTCAGACTGGTTTTATTTATCAAATAAATTATCAAAAATTATATTATCAAATCATTGAGTTATCTATCATTCTGAAAAGAATTCAATTGAGTGCCCATGATATTGCAATGCAATATCGACCGTTTAAGGTCAGTATAAGATATGTGATCCTCGAATTTATTTTGAGCACACTAGCAAATAGAAACATCGTTTTCTGTCGAAATTATTAAACATTACTATGTTATCTAAATTACATTGCAATAAAATAAAACAGCCCTATTACTGAAATTAGACTGACCCTTTCCTAAGGTTTTGCATATTTCGCAAGTTTTACATAAAAGCTTAATAGATAGCAGTACGTAAAGCCAATTTTTATTTACAGAAATTAACCGGTAATAACTACATTATAAAGAATATGTATGTATATTGTTAATGAGAAACTTCCCTATGGCGGATGATAATGCACTCTGATTATACATGAAACATCCACTGTTGCAAAATATATATATTAAGTTGTAAGGCGGGTACTCGTACATTAATAAGTAAACAACTTCACTACAATGTGTGGACAATTGAACAATAGAGACACGTCAGTAAGGACACGACTTTCCGCATAATACTAAACTAAGTAAAATATTTGGAACTCATTTAGAAACGCCTATCTGATTCAAAACCTTTTTGAATCTGAACATGCACATGGGGCTGGTTAATTTTCCACGAAACTAACACACATCATATACCTTGAACTGGTTGACTATCCATTCAAGTAAAGCTGGTTAATGTCTCAGCTAAGTGAGTCACATCATGTACCTGAGATCGGATTTCCCAGTCGAGTGAGTCACATCGTGTACCTGAGATCTAATTTCCAGTCAAGTGAGTCACACCATGTACCTGGGACTGGTTATCTCTCTCAAGTGAGTCACATCATGAACCTGTGATCGGAGACACAGTCAAATGAGTCAGTCGCATCATATAACATATATCGGCTTTTACAAGCGAGTAAGTCACACTGTGTACCTCGAATTG
>NW_013665868.1:754881-756743 GCF_000517525.1 Limulus polyphemus | reverse complement strand
ATATATATATATATATATATATATTGGAATTAACTTAAATGTAATATGACATTCCATTACGATAGTTCATGAAGTTATAATTACAACGATTATAAAAAGTAATGTTTAATATCAGATAAATGGAGAACCTTTAGTTGACAAATGATATCTGAATAAAGTGGGAGATCGGAATGATATACAAGTTAAACATGACATATCTGCGGAGTACGACATAAAACAACGACTTTGCATCCTTCAATGAGGCAACAGACAGGTCAACAAAAGTGGGAGATCGGAATGATATACAAGTTAAACATGACATATCTGCGGAGTACGACATAAAACAACGACTTCAGTGAGGCAACAGACAGGTCAACATAACTAGATTGTCATTAAATGCAATAAAATTATGTGAAGAAAATAATTAAGAATGTAAACTTTATTTAGAAAGATGCTGTGGCTGAACTAAATACGATTTAATAGCTGCACGCACACTCGAAGAAAATATCACAAATTTCCGTTACTGAAAGCAACTTAATGTCGTGAAGAAAATAATAGATCATGATATTTTTTTTCTGTTTCCATCAGTGTTAGTTTAGCACACTTTTTAGATCAATATTTCAAAAATAATTTATTTTTCTTTATAAATGTTTTTTTAAGAACTTGGATGTCTGTAACTGGTCCTCCGGTGGGATAGCGGTAAGCGTACGGACTTACGACACTAAAATCCGGGGTTTGATCCTCCGCAGTGTACATAGCATATAGTCCAATGTGGCTTTGTTCCAAAAAACAATAAAAGAAGAAACCAAAGTATTTAACTTATTAGATTGTACAAGCTTATGATTATTTTCATTAAACACAAAACTTTTTGTATCTATATTTCAAAAGTAAATTACATCAACTGCTAAACCGTGGTGTTCTGGACATTTGCATTTTTTAAACAAAACGCCCAAATTCGAGGTTTAGTCCCTGCTGAGGACACATTGATTATAACTCATTGGGTAGATTTGCACTTAAAACGGAGCAGAGAAACATTTAAACTATGAATTAATTCCAGTTTTATGAGTAAAAAACACGTTCCACAAAACGAGTCACTTTCCTAGCGTGATCCATCAGCTTGTCGGATGAGAATAACATCACAAAAAAAAAAAAGAAACGAGATTGTCATCTACGACTAACAACATCTTTTATGGGAAGTTTTTAAAACATTCATGCAGATATATTGTGGCCATCAAAGGGTTAATAATAAAATACGGGGTTAAAAATTTACCGTTGAAGGATAATGGAACACATTTGTTCCATTATAAAGAATCTTTGATAATGTGAATATTGAAAAATTATAGCTCACATGACATAATATTGTATTATAAGTATATTATTATATTGTAAATAAATAAAATATTCACTTGTATTTTCATCAAAAATCTAATACAAAAAAATATATTTATACTTACAAAAATAGTTGCAATATCTGGAGTAAATATTTACACGCAATTGTTATAACTCATATACCATCACGAATCATGTGCACAGTGCGATTTGTGCGCGCATGTGCAAGCAAGCAATACAAGAATTTTCGACACGATTCTACTCTAACGAGAGGATGTTACCAAAACGATTTGAGGAATAACTATGCAAATTTGTCTTTATATTATAATATAATTTTTTTTTAAATATTTTAAGGAAATACGTCTGTGTTATATCAGGAATTAATATGTTTTCCTGTCTAGCTTTTGGCCTCTTGTCACCGACAGG
This sequence comes from Limulus polyphemus, assembly GCF_000517525.1. NCBI lineage: Eukaryota > Metazoa > Arthropoda > Merostomata > Xiphosura > Limulidae > Limulus > Limulus polyphemus. The sequence continues at coordinate 755,009 of NW_013665868.1, read as the reverse complement.
TAACCGGGAATGAAAAGTGCATAGGTATATTTTATTTTTTCTTTATATTAGTTTATCTCCATGTTTGTTCTTTCATCCAACCTGATGGTCTACTTCCCAGCCCTTTTTAAAAATATAATCCAATTTGT
>NW_013665868.1:745068-754853 GCF_000517525.1 Limulus polyphemus | reverse complement strand
CTGGTATAGCTTGTGGTTAGGGCGCTCGACTTGCAATCTGGAGTCGCGGGTTCAAACCCCTTCACTGAACATACTTGCCTTTTTAGAGGTGAGGGCATTATAGTGTGATGGTAAACCCCGGTTTCCGTTGGTAAATAGTAGCCAAAGAATTCGCGGTGGGTGTTGTTGACTAGTTGTCTTCCCTTTATTCTATAAGTTCGAAATTAGTCACGACTAGTGCAGATAGCCCTCGAGTAGCTTTGTGCAAATTCAAACAAAAAACAGTTCTAGAGCTGTCAATAATAGTTCTTAATTTGACAGTATCTTTAAAAAAAACTGTTGATATGATTTCTTAAGTTAATAAGATCACATATTGATATTATATTTTAATTAAACTGTTTTATATTCAATGAAATATGTGAAGTCTGCTGACTATACTTCAGGAACTTAAAAAAAACGGAGAATTATGCAAATACTTATTTGTATTAAATCAATTCAAGATTAGCTATCCAACATTTTACTTATACAAATAACAAACTACATAATGCATAATAATTAGATACACATAAAAAACGCTATTAATGTTTAACTGAGTTGTGACCAACAGAGAGCTACATTGCACAGTAAACAGAAACATTTGGCGTTTAAATATTTGGTGTTTCAGTCCAACGAAGCTATTCGTCTTGAAACGCCTTAGTTACCATGGTAGTAAAGGAGAACTATCAATTCTGAAGTGAAATTTGTGTTCAGCCACTAACAGCTATAAATGTTTCTACTTAAAAACGTGACTGCAAATGAGGCAATCATTTGCCTCAACAGTTACTTTCATTGTAGGTTTTCCCAATATAATAGTGCAAACGGAGATTGAGCGGTATTGGAAACTTCATCCTATTTGTCATATAGGCGCTCTAGTTCCTATACTATCGTATCTCTCATCTGCAAATCCTTCTTCATTGATGTTACCCATGATAGAAATGGTCAAGTATCTTCAACCTAGACAAATCGGTCTTTAAAGCATAGATTCTATTTACTAGCCCCCCAGTGGCACAACGATACCTGTGGTGGGCAGAGCACAGACAGCCATTTGTGTAGCTTAGCGCTTAACTACAAACAAACTATATTTACTGATACTTAGTTGGAAGTAGAACGTTATTGTTTAATTTCTAGTATTGTTACAGATATTTCAACACTGTGGTCACACAATGCAATAAAATTTAAGAATGTTGTTATACTACTCTCCTCACAGTCATAATTCGTGAAATACTGCTATTGTACTAATGTTTCGGATGTTTTGAGACGTACCTAAACCCTGAGATACAGCTGTGTTAAGGAAAATCGCGCATAAAAGTTGGCACAGAAATAGAGAGTGATTAAAAATCTGTATATCTTAATCCTTAAAATCTCGCGCGCCACGAGTCGTAGGATCCCCAACTTTCCATGAAATAGTACTTTATCCAGGCCATGGTCAACTCGTGACGTCAGGTATAAGCGGATACCTAATTACAGAGGGAGTGTAGTTCCATCCCGCATATGTAAAGCCTTGACACAATGAAAACACGAGACTAAATAACACCTGTAACTGCTATACAGACTATTATGATTACGATTCTGTTTCTTTACATACATATATATTATTCTTATTCAAGGGAGTTCTTGGAAAAGTTTGTAAAGGAACGAAATATGATCAGGTTTGTTACATGGCAGGGTCCAACAGCAAAACCACATCTGGCCAACTCACAGAGTAGACTTGTGCACGGTTCTCAAATTCATAATACATTTCTTGCTGTTTTAATGTTAATATTAAACTCATTCTTAATTTGAGTATAACATATACCATAACCAATGAGGATGCAAAAGGAAAATCCGCATCCGAAACGAGCTGACCGAATGTTCCATTAGTGGTTCATACATAATATCTCATCCTGAAATTACATTTATTTGGAATAGTATTTAAGTAGCATTTTAAGAAAGCAAAACATATACCAAATATGGGGAATGTGTTGAAGATATTGTAAGCAATCAACGGAAACATTACATAATAACTAGGTTTGTTAGAAACAAATGGAATACGAAACCGTCATATCTAACAAATATGACGAACACAACTACATAAAATATGAAAAATTAAAGCGATCACTGAAGTTTTACTTTTATTCAAGAGGTCCTCATATTGTCAAATAAATTTCCATTGCACCTACAAATAAGGATTCTTTCCTTAAAACACCTCTGCAAATACAGATTCCTTCCTTAAAGCTCCTTATGTTATTAAACAGATGTCCACTGCATCTGCAAACATGGATCGGTTCCTTAAAGGTTCCCACATTACCAAATAAATGTCCACTGTATCTACAAATACGGATTCCTTCCTTAAAGGTCCTCACATTATCAAACAGATGTCTGCTGCACCTACAAATAAGAATTCCTTCCTTAAAGGTCTTCACATTATCAAATAAATGTCCGCTGCATCTGAAAGTACGCATTCCCTCCTTAAAAAGTTACAATTTGACAACATCTCATTAAAACCTTGTAGCCTGCTTTCCAGCTAAATAATCTAAATATCAATAAAGGAATTTCGCACATACGTTATGCATTGATAATAGTTAATAAATATAGCAACTATATCATGTACTTTCTGATCTATATGCACAAACAAAATACAAGAAATCAAAGAGACCAACATTCGCGGGAGAATGTGACATGTCTCCGCCACACAATCCCAACAAGGCTAAATGGCTAATTTTGATACCAGAAAAATTGTGAAAAACACAGAAAGATGAGCAAGTCCATCATTTTTGTTTTTCAATGAGTGTTCTCTCTAGAAAAGTATCATTGCACCAAAATCCATGTAAATTGGTCGAAACAACGCTAAATAATTGACCAAAATTCCCAACATTATGGGTTTATTTAACTTATTTGACCTACATTAAACGGGCACATCCCACATATTTGTAGTTATATGTAAGAGACCTGAAAAAAAATCCCATGAAAATTGGCCGAAATACGGCGAAGTAATTGTCAAAAAAAACCCTAAAATTATGCTTTTTGTGGCATCATGTGGCATAATTATTAAAAATAGGCAAGTCCAACATTTTTGTTTGCCATGTGTGGAACCTTCAGGGAAGTATCTTTGCACCAAATCCTATGTAAATTGGTCATAATATGTCAGAGTAACTGACCAGAAACCCCCAAGTTATCTATTTTGTGAGCTCTGACTCCCCTAAAAAGAATCAAAATGGGCAAATCCAACTTTTTTATGTTAGTGTATTGGGCGCATGAAAATGTATATTTGTGCCAATTTTCATTTCGGTTGCTGTATTATGATCGCACAGGGGCCCAAAATATAAATTTTTGGGTAGTTTGACCTTTGATCCCATAAAATCCTTAAAAGACATAAATAAAAAAAAATACGAAAGGTGTCTGGGCGTATTGGAACAATACCAAAATTCAAGTCAATCCGCTGAGAAATGAAGGAACGGCGGTCCATTGAAAAGTGTTTGGAAGAACAAACAATAGAAAAACAGTACCCCCCCCCCCCAATGGCACAGCGGCATATCTGCGGACTTACAACGCTAAAAACCAGAGAACAGATAGCCCATTGTGCAGCTTTGTGTTTGTTTACAAAGAAACAAACAAAAGAAAAACAGTATGTCTCTCTGCGGAGAAATAACTATGTATCTAAACCATGTTACCACTCTACATGGGTATACACAATACTCAAGAAACTATGCGTTTATACCATGTTATCATTCTACACAAATATGCATAATACTAAATAAACTTTGTATCTTTACCATGTTACCACTACATTTTCTTCTTTCCATTTCGACTTCAGTCTCATCGAACTAGGAGTCGTCCAGTACTTTTGTAAGCCAAGTATTTTTACATCCGGCTGACTAGTCCAGTCAGCAACCATATAGGATGAGCAGAGCATGTTCAGTGGCGGGGTAGCCAACTTTGACCCTTAGATTGCGAGTCGAGCGCCTTAACTACCAGGCTATGCCAGGCCACCACTCTTCAAGAATGTGCATAATACTAAAGACACTTTGTACCTATACCATGTTACCACTCTATATGAATGTACATAACACTAAAGAAACTTTGCACCTATATCCTGTTACCACTCTACATAAACGTACATAACACTAAAGAAACTTTGCACCTATATCCTGTTACCACTCTTCAAAAATGTACATAACACTAAAGAAACTTTGTACCTATACCATGTTACCACTCTTCAAAAATGTACATAACACTAAAGAAACTTTACACCTATACCATGTTACCACTCTTCAAAAATGTACATAACACTAAAGAAACTTTGCACCTATACCATGTTACCACTCTTCAAAAATGTACATAACACTAAAGAAACTTTGCACCTATACCATGTTACCACTCTTCAAAAATGTACATAACACTAAAGAAACTTTGCATCTATACCATGTTAACACTCTTCAAAAATTTACATAACACTAAAGAAACTTTGCACCTATACCATGTTAACACTCTTCGAAAATTTACATAACACTAAAGAAACTTTGTACCTACATCATCTTATCACTCAACGTACCTAATACTAAAAAAAATTCTGTACACCACGTAACCATTTTACAAGGTTGAATATCAACTAAAGCCTGTATCTCTTCTAGTTATTTTTTTATTTGTTTTTAGATATTTGCGCAAAGTTACTCAAGGACTATCTGAGCTAGCCGTCCCTAATTCTGACCGATAAACTAGAGGAAGGACAGTTGGCCAATAACACTCATAGCCAACTTCTAGATTACTCTTGTCTGACCGAATAGTGGGATTAGACCGTCTACTTTATAACGCATGGCTCTAAGGTGCAGATGAGATTTATACTTTGTGTGTGTGTGTGTGTGTGTGTGTGTGATAACGAGACTCGTACATTGGACCCGCAGAATCCAGATCCACGCTCGGCCAACCTACTCTGGATTGATTAATATAATGCTAAATATACTTTTTTTGTTATAGGATAATAAAGTTATAAACTCTAATGTTGAGGTTTATATCATCCTAAAAATATATAAAATGGATCTGCAGTAGAAATGTAATAAAGTATAAGCCCTGCAGATAACTGTCAAAACTACTTTCCAGATGATATATTGTGACAGACCAATTATAATAAAAGTCGCTTCACATTGGATATTTTTTGACTGACAGGTCTAGTGGTGAGCATTGCGTTAGGTTCAGCTTTCTATTTGACAGAGTGAATGCTTTATATATTAGAATAATCATAATGGGCTTAGAGCCATTAGGTGGTAACATAAAAGTGCAAGCTTATCATGCCATTAGACCCAACTTTTTATACTTTGTTGTCAAGCGGTCAAATTATAAACTATCTTAACATAATTAAAAGATCAAATATAAGTTTGTTCTCGAATATTAATTCGGTAACTCATATTCATGATGATGCCTTTGGTTTAACTTAGAAACTTTATATCTGTTATTGTTCTTTTATTAGTACAAAGCTACATACATAATGGGCTATCTGCACTCCGTCTACCGCGATGAAACGAACCCCGGATTTTTGCATATTAAGTCCGTAAACTTACCACTGGCCCACTGGGAGACAATTTTATAACATGATTACATTCCATAAAATAAAACTGTATCTTAACTAGCCTAACCAAAGCAGTTAGAACTTGATTAGATATACTTCGCTTAAACAAAGACGTTCTCTGGATTGAACAAAAAACAACAAATTATTCTTCATCATACACAATTATAACTTTCTAAGTATTACTAGGTGAGATAACTTGTAATGAATACTTTTTCTCCCATTTCTCTGTGTTTGAGTTAACATAATTACCAATTAAACGTAAATACCGAGTAAGCAGCTTCTTCTAAACATCTGTTACAGAACCTACAGAATACTTAACCTTGTACAAAACAGAACATACAGAATTGTATTGCTTATAATCTGCACTATACACACGTTTGCATTTTTAAAACAGTACGTTTATGGAACGTCACTTAAACTTCAAGAGAGAGACAACGTTGTATTTCGTTGTGATCGTTAAACAAAATAGTGTGTCGCAACGCGTTGTTAGGTTTACAGGAGAATATTCAAGCTATACATGTTATAAGTTTTGTTACGTCTCCGTGTGTTAATTAATTTTCCGTAACTTCGTTCCGACGAAACTTAAGCGACACAAGTTCTTTACTGAATAAAACTGGTTTATTCTTTCCGAATACAACTTTACCGATACACTTATTCTCAACAGTCGCGTTATAACAAACTATAATAACGAACGGACGTTAACTACAACAATACGTCTCTCTCTGACTGCAGTTCAATTACTCACTGTCTTCACACACATTACATTCCCCTCTTTTATATACCAGCCTACCCTATATCTAGTAATTACTAGAGCATTCCTGAAAGAACAAGATAGTTCTAGAAACTAGAGGGCGCCACAATGGTCATGTGACTCGCTGACGCAACAGTTTGAAAGCATACACTAACGGTAAAACGTTATAAAAAGTTTGAATATCAGCAAAGACAAAAATGATTCTTCAACTGTTCAGAAGATACAACAATCCTTATGATTACTGGTTTAGAAAGTGTACACCTTCAGTAATAAAGGATTTTAAACAATTTACAAAAAAGCACCTTCAGACTCGTCTCTTGTAATCAATAAAGAGTACACATAGTTTATGCTAATCTTAAATGTTATAAAACTCTGAATTTTATAAATGAATTGAACAAAATATCTGTATATTTTTCTTAATTAGACATTCCGTATAATTTATAAGATAGAGTGAGGAAAACAATTCAAAAAATTGGACAAGAAAATGTTACTTCCAATGTCGACAGATGTAAAAATCAGGATAAATATAAGTATTCAATTCACGAGTTATAAGGTCCTCTAACCAGTTGTCCTATACATTTTATACTAGAATATAGTAACGAAGTATAAACATGCTTTTTAAATATAGCAAAATTTTCTTTGAGAATGTTTGGCTACTTTGTTTTCTAGATAACATAACAACTCTTAACACGTAATTAGAAAAGATCAACAACAAAAAAAAAGACCCGTTTCATCTAAAGCTCAAGCTTGGAATTACGAGTCGAAATGTATTTTATTCCATTCTATATGCCATAGTTTTTAGACTTTTCCTTTTTTGACTCAGCTTAAATAATGATTATAGTTATGCATAGCGCTATTGTAGTGGAAACTTGTCAACATCAAACGTTCAAAATAAGATATATGTGTAGATATCATACATAATTATTTTGTAATTAACATTGCCTAACAGCATACGACTAATTCTACGGTTTCGAGAAATTTCGTTTTACTCGCTGAATATATCTGCTACGTATCTGCATAACTCGTCACAAAAACTGAAACTGATCCAAAACGAAAGTCCATCTAAGAAAAACAGAAGATTTATCCCTGAGATATTATACAAAAAGAAAATGTAGCCTCCCGTGACGTAACGGAAAGCTCATAAACATGATCATGTAAATTTCTCATACAAATGATTAGAATGTTTATTTTAGGACAAGTTGATTAACGCTGGGAATTTTGCCAAACTTCTAGAAGTAGGAAAACATATTTGCCATAACACGCCAATGTAAATCCAACTGCAATTTTACGATATGTTGAACATTCTCTAAATAAAATAACAAATAATATCAATAATCAATATATCAAATCTTTTTATTGTAAAAAGATTCAATTTTCCAAACAATTGAAGTACATTCGTCATACCATATTAACGTATAATATCAAATATATATTTCACTAAACGTATTTTATGCTTCTATGGGGTCATGCGTAACATAAAAGCCTTTCTCTGGATAGTCTTGACTACCTGAGATTATAAAGTACAAGTATTTGTTAATACAATTCAAAACCGGATTAACTACATTTTTCGTTCCATGAAACGCGAATATTTAAAACTTACTGAAACATAAACATTATAATTAACTACAACTGTAACAAAAATGCCATTTCAAAGTTATCATTCACTTTAAATCAAAACAGCCGTTAAATCGTACGAAATCATGTCTTTGAATGTCACCAAAGAGGAATCTATTCACTTTCACCAAACGAACAATCATGACTGACACATTAAGATTAATTATATAGTAGATGATTAACAGACTCACAATCATTCGTACAAATAATCAAATAGAACTAAGTTAATCGGCAGGTAGACAGAAAAATAACACACGAAAAGGTTGACCTAGAAACAGATAAAACGATAGGCATGCAGAAAGAAAGACAGCTCAACAATAAATATTTAAAGAGATACATATAAACAGATTAAAAGACAAACGCATAGAAAGGCAGATGAATATAAAGTTTAACTGGGAATTTATATTCATCTAGCCATCTATGTGTTTGTCTGTATCTCTCAATTGACTGGTTACTGTCCTAACTGTTACAAAATGTATGTTAAAGTGTAACACCGATACTTGTAAAAAAAGCATGAATTTTTATTATAAACTTATTGTACGACCTTTTGTCTTCTCTCACCTTATTAAAGTTTACAAATAAATACTTTGTTTTTGCAAATATGCATTCTACCCCAATAACTGGCTTTAAATTTCATTTAACGAATGTTTTACGAACGCTGCTTGCTTGTCTGAGTACGTTCTGTCTTATTATTCTTCAAAAGCCATATGAACAATTATGTTACTAGGGTCTTTGAAAGTCCCCCCCCCCCAAAAAAAAACGAAAGAAAGAAAGAAAAGAAGAAATACACATATGATTACAATGTGGCACCATGCAAGTAAACCAACTTAAAGTGTCAGTTAATCATTCAGAATTAAATTTGAAGATAAGCTTTTATGATAATCTTTGTTGAAGAGTGTTCATCTAATAAGGTACCCCGAATTGAACATCCAGTAAATTATTGTGCATGTTTTGAATAAAATGAGAAAGTAGTTTATATTCTTTTGTAACTAATATAACCGTTTAATACAAAATAAAACAATAAAAACCCAATGGAATATATTAATCGATAGTGTTAACGTTTCATTTGTCTCAAGCTGAAACACAGTGGTTAATTCTTACTTATAACAATAATCGTACCTGAGTAAACCATTGACTGCATCAGATCACCCACAATCTGCCTTGTAGCAGCGCCAGTAGTTCCAACGCTGACCAATGAAAGAACAGCCGCGTTTAATCAAGTACTTAAAGATTTCTTTGAATCTATATTCTCATGACGTCACCTACACAGAATTTTCTTGACGTCATGAAACGCCTACTAGTCACAGGCGTCGAAGAAAAAACACCAACGGCAAGGTTAGTATTTTCGATATGACTGAGAAATTTCAATAATATATCCTGTATACCAGAAACAACGTCATTTTTTGAGAAAGAGCGTCTAAAAACATATCTAAGGCCACAGTTGCCTAGTTCCAATTGAACTGAGAAATATTTCAAAGGAATCTAAGTGCATAAATTGAATGCTCCCTTCTTAATATAAGGAAAATGTGGTTACTGTTGGCAATTAGAGTTTGAATTAATGGTGTTTACACATTCGATGGATCTTAGTATTTCCCAATACATTCGACAGTGTCATCTAAACACACCAGAGTAATTTGATTACGTTGGATTGAGTAAGTACTGAAATTACAGCAATGTGGTATACATCATGGCTATATCCCTTTCATAAATTAGAAAATTAAAATATATCTATATTTAAGTATACTCAGATAATTTGTCAAACATTTAGTACAGATTTACCTGTACATATATTGTTACGTCTCCGTTTGTTAATTAACTTTCCGTAACTTCGTTCCGACGAAATTTTAACGACACAAGTCC
>NW_013665868.1:737697-744515 GCF_000517525.1 Limulus polyphemus | reverse complement strand
AGTAGAGGGCGTGAGAATAGTCACGTGATCTCGATGACGCAACAATATGTTCTACGTGGCAGGATGCACCCAGCTTTAAATTATGCTTAATCCTACTCTTTGGCAGTCTCTCATAGTCAATACTAGTGCATATCTGTTTGCCTCTGTATGTGGCCAACTGACAAGATACGTCATTAATTAATTTTTTGACGAGACCTTTTCACATCTGGTGTGATGGTTTGTTTGTTTGTTTTTGAATTTCGCGCAAAGCTACACGAGGGCTATCTGCGCTAGTCGTCCATAATTTAGCAGTGTAAGACTAGAGGGAAGGCAGCTAGTCATCACCACCCACCGCCAACTCTTGGGCTACTCTTTTGCCAACGAATAGTGGGATTGACCGTTACATTATAACACCTCCACGGCTGAAAGGGCGAGCATGTTTGGTGGGACGGGGATATGGTGTGATGGAAATTTAAGGATGAATATAGTTCTTACTAAAGCTAATGTTTGGTTAGAGTTTTCCTTGTCTTTGTTGGATTATTCAGCAGATTAACCCACCGACAGAGGTACTGCCAAGAACTTGAACCACTGTTGATGCATTTTAGGCAATTTGTTAATTAGAATGAATAGAATTAGGGAGAAGAGGTGCAATGTCTGATTCTAAATTTAGGTGCTCTGGCGCTCGTTACTCTGCTTTCTCGTTGTTCAATAGTGAGACTAATCTCCCGAGGTAGTTGATACGGCATTCTAGAAAGTCTTGGCGGAGATTGAATCTAAGTATAGTTCTTAGCAAAGCTAATTCTTGGTCAGAGTTTTACTTATCTATACTGGGCTCTTCAGCAGATTCCATTTTGGCAGAACAGCTCAAGTATTTGTTTGTTGCAATCATCTGAACCTTGGTTCTATATGTTTATTTCTGTTAATTTTTGTTTTGTTTTGTTTCAGAGTGCAAAAACTGCTCAACCACTGTTTCTTTTTTAGGCAAAGTTTGATTTTAAGCATTTCCCAATTCTTTCCTGTTACTGTGTTACTTAATTTACTTAACTGTTGGCCAAGTAACATTAAGATACTACAAACTAAGTTAGAACTTTGATTTAATGACTGAGGATTTGGTTTTTCAGAGTTTAAGCTAGACACGCTTCTTTGTCTTCCACTTGTACTCTTTTTTGCATCACTGAGAAAGTAAAGTCATGTGAAATCAATCTTGGTTTAAGACATAAACAATCAAATTGACGATTGTGAACAAATAATGGCATTTTTACTGTAGGTTCAAAGCATTCAGAAAGGTCTATCTGGAGCCTGTAAAAATCTGTTCCAAAGGGAGAAAAGCTAGCATTACATATATATGAAAATAATGCTATTCATTTCCAAGGTGCCTGCATTATCCACGCACTGTTGGTCATTCTCATTGAAAAGCAAGGGAAGTTGTATCATTAAGGTACCACCTGACCCACAAGTGAAGAGATCGCTGTTTACATTTACATAGTATAACTTACTTTGCAGCAATCCTTCTCGCAAGAAAAGACATGTGGTACCACAAGTGAATTATACAGTTCAAAAGATAATTGGGGCAAAAGGAACTTAGCTACATCCTTGAACAATGTTCTATGTTACAACTACGTGGTGCAGTTATAGGTATGAACATTTCTTTAAAACTTTATATACTTTAGAATTAGATAAGGAGGTAGAAGATATGTAGTATGCCTGCATACTACACATTGGATAACAAAGTCCACCAAAAGGCATTGTTCCATCATCAGGTGGAGTAACAGACATCTGACTAGATGACTGGTGATCTTTTGCAGAGGAAAAAACCTTCCAGGCTAGAAAAGTGAACTGCTAAAGCTGCCAGATGCAATCTCGTGGATGATAGTGCTCCCAAACACCAAGTAGAATCAATTACCTTTGGTATTGTTAGGACTTCGGCCATTTGGTGGTTGAGAAGCTGAAAATTGGCTTTTGTATTCACTGCTACAGCCCAATGAAAGTCATGTAAAAATATTAACTCAGCGATATTAGAGATATGACCAAGAAAGACACAAACCATTTCTTGATGCATTTTAAGCAAGTAATTATTTTGAATAACTAGACTCAGAGGCAGGTGGTATAATGCCTAATGTCGAGTTTAGAACAGTTAATGGAGAGGAGAAGTATATTGATGACTAGCTAGAGTACCCGTCCCCTGGATGGAAGTTATGTAAGTTCATGATTAATGAAATATTATCTTAGGACATGAAAGTTGCTTCTCTTATATGTAATTGTAAAAACGCTCATAAAAACTGCAAAACACAAATTTTATTGACAAGATTGTTGAAAGGCTCATAGGCGAAAGCCCATGTGTTACCACATGGGGGATAGAAGCAATTTCTTTGGAATTTGAAGCTGGTTAAATTGAACAGAAAAAAATAGAAAGTAATGGTGGTTACAATGGCTCAAACTCCTCCAATATGTGCTTCACCAATGGCCATATTTCGACAAACTCAAAATAGTAAAATCTCAGTTCAACTGCCAGAAGGATCATCAGACGTTGCTTTGCATCTTCACTGGTTACTGGTTACCAGTGAGTAGTCAGAGCTTTTCAAGCCCTGGTGGTATGATAGCACCACCTTTACAACAGAAAGATCCTAACAGACAATATTCTGCATGAGACAAGTATACTTTTTGTCTATTATGGGTTGCATGTACATCAAATGAAAAACTGCCCATATATATATATATCCTGTCATGCAACAGAAGAGAAAGCAGGTTTATTTTGGGCATATGTCAAGCAACACTGGAAAGGTAGACAAAACATTATAGCTCTTGCTGCTCTGAATTAGTAGAGACTGAGCTCATTCTGTGTGCTCATCTGGGTGGATGCAGCAGTTGCTTTTGTAAAAAGATGTGTTGGCCAGTTCAGACTATTCACAACTTTGTGCATGTTATTGTGGAAATATTATTGTTAAATTGAATATCTAATTGGCCTTTGTGCAACAAAAAATATTCTGAACCTTGTAGCATATATGGCTCTGAGTGTACCACTACTTTCACCAGTCAATGCTGACTTCATTCTGGTTAATGTAATAAACTAGAAATAAGTAATGTCTTGCTATCAGCACCATCTCTTATTGAATGAAGATTGTTGTCTCTGACCTAGTTTTGAACATTGGTATTTTAGGGATGGACCTGTTACATAAGTTATCATTTAGCATGGCTTTCTGAACAAGTGAGCTATAGTTGTATGGTAACACCAACGAATACTGACTTATCAGACACAAATACCTGCAGACTTCATGAGTTCTTGTTAAGGAAGGAGTCACATTATTTCCAGATGTAGAAGTACTTTTCCATTATGTTATAATTGCTTGGGCAGTTATTACTCTGAATATCAGCTTTGCACTAGAGCTTTAAGTAACTAGTAATATATATGGCTATCATATCCAACTGGAATGGTTATCAGAATGATGAGTGAGTTAAAAGTAGTTGAACCTGGCTTTAGAACTAGTGCAGCTTCAACTACAATATATCCAAAAATAAATTCATGACTAGTACAGAATCTGAATTCATTGACTGAATATCCTGCAGACAGTCTCCTCTCAGGTCAGTGACAGGAACTCAGAAATCACTGGTGAAACCTATCAATGTGTTAGTAAGACTAGATGGCTACCTGGGTAGAACAACAGCTGCTTGTCATCATATAGATACAAGAGATTCTTGTCTCTTAAAATATTTGTCATGCAGAGCTTCTTACAGAATGTAGGCAATGCTGATATAGCGAAATACTAAAGTAGGAAGTAATATATTCTTCAGAATAAGTTTGGTTGTCAACAGAAGTTTGAGGAAAAATGAAATATACCAAGGTTCTGTTTGGAATTCTAGGTTACACATTTTGTTTCCATGCTGATAGGTGCTTGTTTGTTCAACACTCTATACCAACTGTCCAAGTAGTGGCAATTATAACTAGGTAATGAAAGTAGACCTAATACTGTTTTTGCACTTAAGTTGGCTTATAAGATTTTCACATAATTTCATTAAATCTGCAACTTTTGGAGGTGTGATGAACTTTACAGTGAGAAGGATGCATGATATTCATGAGATAGAACAGTTAGCTTTACATTGAAGCCAAGAGAATATGTACTTGTGCATATAGATGTAGAGCTTCTTAGTAACATTTCAAAGACAGAAGATAGTTCATAGATTTTGCAAAGACTACTTGGCCCCAGTCTGTAACTAAGAGAGAGAAGTTTGCTGCTTTCTAGCCTAATCATTATATTATTGATGCACTGCTGTGTATTCTGACTAAAGTTGATATTCATTTTAGATGGACTGAAAATTTTGATCAAATATTTCAGACACTAAAATATGATTTAATTGAGGCCTCAATATTAGTCTGTTTTGGCAAAATTGTGGTAGTGAAATCAGCTCAGTCTTGTCACAGGCACAAGAAGATGTAGAAATTAGCATGTATACTAGTCATACATTGAGATCTTATGAATACCAAAACTGTACAAGAAAAAGAGAGCTACTTGTAGATTGTACATCACTGAAATAGTTTTTTTATGAATTTAAAAATCCCAGAACATGTGACTGTATGCTGGATTACATTGTCGGATGAGAACAACTACATCATTGTCTGATGCAATAGCACAGTAATATGGATAGATTTATAAACAGATAGTAAGCATTTGTTGAATGTTCATATCTTGGATACTCGACATCTATGAAGGCCATTCTAGTCACACTGATGTCAAACCTTAAATGTATTGATAACACTTCAAGAGTTTCAGGAAGAGCAACAAAATGACCTGGATCTAGCTTGGGCATTACTTGCCATGCTACAAGGTGAAAGATAACCTTCACAGATTGATGAGAACACCTTAGATCTTATAAAATCTGTGAGACTTGAATACCAGTTACAAATGTGGTGCATGATCTGTAAAGAAGCTAGTGGTTCTAAAAGTTGAAAGTCAGGGCTTACTTGAGGCAATGTATAATGCAAAGAGTGAAGACCATCAATAAGGGTTATACACTACTGCCAACAAGAATTGAAAGGTGGTTTAACCACTGTCTCATGCATATCCTCTCAGAGTAAAGCTGGTCATACTATGGACAACTGTCAGAGAGTTGTTGGTTTTCATTTGCAGTGAATAGCACTTGTCATATTTGACTCCCTTTTTGGAGACTTATAATGGTATTTATAATGTGTTGCTTTTAATCAATTATTCTAAAATGTGGAACATTAATGCTATCTGTCATAATTAATTAGCCGAATAATGGAAAGCATGAATTGAGAGCAAAGTTCAACAGCTAGTTTTTGAAGACTACCAAATTATAAATGTATTAAAGACATGTACTTCACTATGGCATCCTCAGCTTTATAGTTAAGCAGACTGTAAATTATGTGCTAAAACATTTGTGAATCCTGACCAAACTGACTGTAATGAGAACCTGTCATGCAGGGCAGCACTATGGCATTCTCAGCTTGATGGTTAAACAGATTGTAAAATGTACACTAAAATATTTGTGAATACTGACTAAACTGACTGTAATGAGAACTTGTCATAAAGGGAAGCAATAATGGAAAACTTGTTATTTGCCAAACGTATTAATCTTTCAACATGAAATACAGATCTTGGTGGATGTGGTATAAATGTTTTCCACCTTCTATTGCAAAGGTACCACACAGTTTGCAAGAATAGTAAAGAGGTTAAATTCTGCATTGATTGAGGTATATGAATTTGCACTTTAACAGAGGGGTAAAAAACCATATGTTAAATAAATATTATGACAAAACAATAAATACACTTACAGAATTGGTATTTATATGCTGCAGAACAGAAGAAAAGCAACAAATGTATAGCTGTACTACTCTTTATCTCATTCCTAGACAGCGTAATCCATCAAACTATAAACTACAGTGACCATGAGGTCTGTGAAAGTTTATTGAACAAGTTGACAACCCAAAGCCTTATGTAAATGATGAAACATTTTTGCAGGAGAGACATAAGATATGGTTAATTGTATTGCTAATAGATGATAGTTTCTTAATAAATACAAGCCTATGCTTTCGTTTGGCAGAAAAATTCTACATAAGTCTGTAAGTACATTGTTTATAAGTGAGACTCGGACCTATGCAGATATGTCAGTATAAATATTTTTCCATTTGTCATTGTAAATTATTCTAAATAAATGTACAAAATGACAAAATATCAATTTTAAAATATTTTTGCATAGAAAACTATTGATGTAGAATTATAATTTTTACTTAAATATGAAGCTTTGATATACAAGTATTCACTCTACACATCAAAGGTGTTCACTGGTTTCAATAGGGTTAAACTATTAACGTCAGTGTAGAGTGAATAAAGTATTTGGGAGAGGTAATTTATGGTTTCATGGAAAAGCGATTAGACAGAACTCCTGCTGAGAAAAACAGTGGAATGTAATGGGAAGTTCAGAAGACTTGGTAACAAACCACAGATCTGGGAATTTTATTATAGATTCTGTACAGTATTTTCATTCTTGAAAATCTTTTTATGTTAAATTAAGCTACTGAAATTTTCTTATATGATACTATATAAGGTAACTCTAGTTAGGTTTGTCAGTGAGGTAGTTGATAACAGAATATTCTGATTACTCAAATCCTTATTTATTAAAAATTATTGTTAAGTTTGTCATTTTCAAACAATGTACATAAATAAAAAACTTATAATTGATTGAAAATTAACTATATATTATAGATAAACTGACCTGAAGCAGGAATATTATTAGCAAAAATTGCTCTTATGGTTAGTAGCCTATATAGACCACCTAAGTCTAACTATTAGTTAGTAACTAATTTTCTTTATAAGTAGATACTA
>NW_013665868.1:728396-737342 GCF_000517525.1 Limulus polyphemus | reverse complement strand
AGTAGATACTAATCACTAACTAGTTTTATCCTAAGTTTCAGCTGCTAATCTGCTACTGTCTCCAGAGAAATCTTGAGGACTATTTCTGTGTTAGTAGTTGCCAAAACTTAATATTGGGTCTTCTTGATGAAAGACTGGTATATTATCCAAAACTTAGAATAAAACTAGTTATTAGTATACATGTATAAACTTAGCTACTAACTAATAATTGAACTTATGTGATTATATAGATGACTAGCCATGACAATGATTAATATCCATTAGCTAGAACCTTAGAATAAGTAATTATCAACAAAAATGTTATTACCTAGTCTGACCTGATGCTTTATAAAAAGCAGGTCCTAGGTCACTGACTTTTTCAGTTTCTGTGGTGTTTTTTTTATAATTTAAACCCAGAAGTAACAATTGCAATTAGTAAAATATAGAGTATAAAATGAAATATGTTAACTAATAATGTGGTACATAACTGTACCATACATTAGCTTCCCCCATAGTTAAAGTGTAAATTTTGAAACTTCTGTATTTGTTTTTAGTTCATTTTATATGCAGATAATCATGCAAGTAAGTTGCTCAACTTTCCTCCCTCTGGTGTACTTGAGACATGAATTTATAATTGGGAATTAATTGTATTTTTTACAGAAAATATAGCTCATTACATTTTGAATGGATAATTGCCAGGGGTTGCTATGCTCTTGCATTAAGACTACAGTAGAAAAAAGTGGCATGTGCAAGGCAGGATCGTGTGTAAACCTGGCTTTGTTGATGGTATTGTGTTTAGTATTTAAAGCCAGGTTGTTCCCTCTAAGTGTAATTTTTGCTATATTTAATAAACTTTTTGCTTGATTGATAATTTGTAGTAATTTGACTTTGATATTTACTTTTTAGCAGACTTTAAGTTTCAGTGTGAGTTAGAGTTTGTGTTTGCTAAATTTTAATATATATTTGTTTGAATGTTTAATGTTTTTTTGAATGGTTTGTTTCAGTTTTCATGTTTTGATATTTATTGCATCTTAAAGGGGGTACACTGAACTTGTAAGAGAAATCTGTTAAAAGTTTCTTCACTGTTCTCATACCAGTTCAACAAACACCTTTGTATTTTTATTGTATTGTGATTTTGTTGCATTTGTTTGTACATAAAAAATTATAGTTTAGCTATCTGAGTTTCAACTTTTCTTCACAATGAACTTAAGAATTTTGAAACAAACATAACAACACTTTCCATGCATTGACATTCTCCAAGCCTCTAGTTAGTAGGCCCTAACTGGCTATTCTGATGGAAGTACATGCAATGGAAAATACTGCAGTATCAATCAAATTGAAACTAACTGCATATATAAAATGGAACTTTCTCATGAACCCTTATGAGATTGAAATTCTAAAATGAAAGGACCCTTTTTTCAATGATTTTGCAAATCAGTGTCTCCCAACAAAACTTTGGATATTTCACATCATAAAAATGATAGAAAAACTTAATTAATTTTGATCAAAAACTAGATACCATTTAGTAAATTTGTTTTAAGCTTCATTCAATTTGGTTATGTATTACAACTTTAGAAGAACAACAATCAAAAGATATGTGACACCCCTCCAGTTCAGGAAAGGTTGCTAGAAATACTTGCATATTTGGAGATCAGTCAAATTATCAACATCAACCTATGAATTGATGGTCTAGACTAAAACTAATTAACAGTTAGGATGGTTTAGGGGTCAGTAGGTGATACGAATACCAAAAAAGGAGTTTCACCATTTGTTTTCTTAGCCATACCTGGAGCCTTTCATTCTGAACTACATAAAAAAAGAGATGCAAGTGAAGACTGCCTGAAACTCACTAAGTCAATAAAGCTAGAATAGTTGACATTATTAGATGTAACCTTAGAACATGAATAATTTTTAATGATCACTGGGAATTTTAACATACCAAGAGGCTGAAACACTGAAAGTGCTTTGCAAGTGCTGGATGAAATAGTATGGTAAACAAAACAGATGTTTACTAGAGAATCTACCTCAGAGTACTTATATTTATATATGGCCTTGGGTTGCATTTACACTGTTGCTTTACAAAAAGACTTGGATTATTTGGTGAGCTAAATGAATAAATGGCAGATGGTTTTTAATTGTAATAAATGCAAGATAATGCATGTGGGATATCATAATTTGAATTATAAATATAATTTTGATGAGAATAACCTTAATAATGTTACAGAAGAAAACAATCTTGGTGTTCAACACACCCATCACAAACATTGTCCTTGTGTTGTATATTATATTGTGATTTTGACTGTTTGTTTGTAAACAAAGATTGTGATTGTAACTATCACAATGAACCTAGTCAGAGTTTGAAGTGAAACACAAAACATTCCATAACACAATATTCTCCAAACTTCTAGTTAGGGGGCCCTAACTGACTACTTTAAATTTTGATGGGAATAACCTTGACAGTGTTATGGAAGAAAGGGATCTTGATGTTCTACTTCATCAATCTTGGAAACCATCTAAGCAATGTGCTGTTGCTAGTGGCAGGAAAAATAGGATATTAGGTTGTATCTACAGAAACACTGAATACAAGACTAAAGAGGTTATAAATTCATTGCATGGTCATTGGTTAGGCCAAAGTTGAAACTTTGTGTTCAGTTTTGAGCATCTTACCTTAGGAAAGGGTTCAGGGTAGGACAAATAGGATAACACTTTGGATGCAAAGGTTGTCATACAAAGATAGGTTAAGATCTCTGAAATTGTTTTCTCTTCAAAAAAGAAAAATTACATGAGATCTGATTGAGTTTTTAAGATTGTTGAGGGAATTAATAGTGTTGATGCATCATCTTTTTTGTATTGATTGGTGCAAATGGTAGGACTATGGGCGAAAATACATTTTTGCTGGGAATAAGTCATCTTCAGTTAAGACAGCTTTACTTTTCAAACAAAGTAGTTGCCATCAGATTTGGTGGATACAGTTAATTTAATGGAATTAAAGAGAAAACTTGATAAATATTTGAGTGATGAAGGCTAGATAGGATGGCCAACATGGATCAACAGGTCCCTTGTTGTTCTTAAAATATATGTATATAAAATCCTCAGAATTTGTACACTTAGGATATCTCAAAGGTCTAAAATACTATATGATTCAAATGTAGAGATGTATAAAACTATACCAAATGATCAATACATACTTAGCATATAACTAAAGATTTGTAGTTTCTTACTTAAATAAAAGCATAAAAATACATAAAACAGAATTTGTGTGCTAATGATCACATGATTTGTATATTTGAAGCATAAGTGAATAAGAAAATAAAAGCCTATAAGAATCTATGCTTAAATTAAAAACTTGGGGAATTATGTGCTTAATCTAGGGCTGTGAATGAAATGAAAAATGTAAGAGGTCAGAATAAAAACAACATGAAGTGGAACACTAGAGGTCTGTATGTTTAAAATGCAAACGTCATAGTTTAAACTTAAAGCACTAATATCTATGCTTAAAATATGTAAGTGTATACAATATAAATGTTAGTTTTGTTATATACAACCTCTGTATAATATATAAAATTTTAGTTTTCATTTTGCAATTTCTGGCTTCACTTTTCTAAATCAAAGGGATTTGGAGTTGTAATATGTAAGTTTTTATGGCTGTAACCCTTAAATAACTTTTTAGTATATCTTGCCTGTGCTTAGTTGAATATCCTATTTGAATATTATGTACTTAGTTGTTTACTGTTACGTAATCCTACCTTTAGAAGACATTGCAGTTAGTACTTATATGGGTACATCTGCCTCTCTCTATGTAATAATAACATTATATAAGTTGTTAATTAATTTTATTAATGTCTGATGTGCTAGACATAATCAGAGACTTATACACATAAATATCCACATTCATTTCATTAGTTATGAATAACAATGGCTCAAAACCAGACATAATGATATACCTTTAAAAAATCAAAATAAAGATGGTCATATACCAAATGTAGTATATACACTTTTAGTCTGTTTTGAGTTGCTAGATTTGCTATTTGTATATAAAAATTTTATATTTTTATGTTTTTAACACATAGATTCTAAGATTTTTGTTATATATTGTAAGTGCATAACACACACCATGTGGATGCTGCAGTGCATAGTTTGATGGACTACCCTGCCAGGAAACAAGATAAGGGTCTGTTCAGCTGGAATGAAATTGCTTCTGTGTTGCTGACATTTACCAAAATCACAACCATTCTCTACACCTAAATGTAGCTCATTTCTAAACTTCATTTTAGTGTACCTTCTGCCTTTCCAAGCTGTTGATGCACAAACATATGTGCAACAACCAATGCAGACAGTGGCCATTTCAAACATTCTTGTAAATACTGTGGAATATCTGCCTTAGAAGGTAGTAAGCAATTCATGGCCACAAGAAGCTGTACTTCTAAACTAAAAATTAACATATTCAGCAAATTATCAGTCAACCTCTGTTCAGTTGCACAATAAGCCACGATGATGTACAGCAACTGCTCATTCAAGTTAGTTTTGTTGGAATCAACAAACTGTGCAAACATCTGCTTCACAATTTGTATTACCCATTTTGCTAAACTATAAGACTGTGGGTTATAGAACAAAGTTTACATCTTTGCCTCACCCAATACTTTATACAACTCATATAGTAGCTGGTTGTTGAAATAAACACCCCAGTTCACATGAATTGTTTTTTTAATACATCAGCAATCAACTCTGCTAATGTATCAATTTGGTGATGTAATCAATAATTATCAGCACATACCAATTACCTCATTCAGAAGACCAGTACTAACCAGATATATTCTCTCTAAAGAGATACTCTTTGCCCAAGTTCTTCCTTGTTTCAGCAGTTTTTTCTCTGGGCAGAGCACATCATACAATGTTTACACCACTATTCAATCTCTCTCCCCAGACATGGCCAGTAGATATGCAACATGTAAAATCTGAAGTATTTAATGCCTGAGAGCTCTGAGAGCCATTAGTTGCAACACAGTTTAGAAACCACATCTGAACACTTAATAACGATGGCACAGCACACCTTCCTGCACTTATAGCTACTTGTACAAGTGTCAAAGGTTAGGTTCATCAGGGCTACATTCCTTAATCTGTGCTGGTCATACTTTATTTTGTTGCACAGCAAGGAATGTACACACTAGATATAAGTTTTCAGTTACTTTTCTCAGAGATCCTGAATCATTAATCATCATATCCAACCACTAGTAGAATCTCCTACAGTATGGTTCAACATTACTGTTGGGGTAATGACATTAACTTCTTCATGGTGTCAAAGATCAGGACATCTAATAAATGGACAGGATCTCATTATGCAGTGAGACAATCCATTGACATTCCCATATTGCCATCACAGATTATGATGTATAATGAAGTTACTCTACTGCACTGTTTTGATCTAGCATGCAATCATTTTTTTCTGAATTCTTAAAATTCATAAACTACTTATACAATGCGTGGTCCATTCAAGTAATGACAGAAATGTTTAATTAATGATACAAATGCAAGTAGATTTTTCTTCACTGTACATCATCTGTGTTCAGAAGCCATCAACTTACAACTAGCATACTGTATGATACATCTGCCCAAGGGAACAGAAAGGCAACATTGGAAGCCACTACATTCACTTATCCATGATTAAAACAGAACCTTGACATGTTCTCTTTCTTCCTGACAATTGCTCCTAGAGGTGTCCACACACACTCTCTGAAGGCTGTATAAATCAGTCCTTTAACATGACTTGTTTTTCAGTTTTGGCTATATCTATTGTGCTTCAAGGAAGCCTGCTTGGTGTTTCTTTTTATTTGGCATGTGTTACCTGTATCTGTATGATAGCAAGCTATAGTTATCTGACCCATTCAGTCATCTGGTCACACAAATACATCAGTATACTATATTCAGTCAACAATTAACAGATCTTCAATCATTGTGCTGAATATAGATTGCTTGCAAAATCATTAACTGTTGACTTCAGATATGCTGGTAGCCATGTGTTTGTTCTTTAACATGGAATCACAGAAGTGATTCTAGTAACACAACTAGTTTTGGCTACATTCACTACCCCTACAAAACCTATGACAATTCCTGTGGAAAACTGAATTGTCATAAGTCTATAATTACATATCTTTGACAAATAACTGTTTGAGTTAATACTGACTGCTTTCTAGGCAAGAAACAATTTTTCATGAGTTATTTTCATTACCAAGTTATGTGACAAAAATGCACAAGACTTTGTCCATAGTACACCACTTATGTACTCAAAAGTACCATGATTCCCTCCTCAACATACTCTCATTAATACGACTGTTCATTGTTTCAATCTGGTAAGCATTAGTTGGTTTTTTTTTTCGAAAGAAAAATTATACTCTTACACAATAAAACCTGACTGACAATTTTCACAGTAGGTCCATCCCGAAATCTCAGTATCAGAACCTAGGTTGAAAACAACTACCTTTATAACTAATAATTATTATTATTTGCCAGAACAAAGTCAACATCAACTGACCAGAAGTGTGGCTTCACTCAGAATGTCATGGCAACTACTGTGTCAAGCAAGAACTCTACTGCACTCTTCACTCTTGTACCTTTAAAAAACACTGACCACTAAATCATTTCATGTATACTGACTCTTGTGGCCAGTCTGCACTTGGAATTAGTTATCTGGAAATAGAGTAGTTTCTTCCATGGTTTACCAATAACCCTCTTGCTTCTGCTGAACAGTTTGTCTTTCAGTATCTCAAAACCAGAGCATATACTTCAGCTTCCATTTCAGATTGATGCCTGGGTGAAGGCATCATCAGCTTCTTCTAAGGAATAACATCATGGAAGAGCCTGGGAAACCCACCCACTCACTGGCATTCAGTGGAAGTATATAAGCAGCTGGTTTACCTTCTGAAAAGCATAGGATTGGTGTGATGCAGGCACCATAGGAGGGAGGTTTAGACAAGGTATAGCCAATGCAGCTGATGTTATGAGATTCTTCCTCTTCTGCAGTGTATTCAAGATTACTACTTCAAATCTAATTGCCACAGATACTGCTTTCACTGGGTGATGTTGCATTATCCCACTCTGTAGTTCCTATATAAACTTATTAACATAGATAACCTTGTGATCTGTAAAATCCATAGAGGCATATGTTTTCCTGTGTAGATGGCCATTCCAAAAAGTTATCTACTTAGAATGCTTCAAGAAACAGTCAAAATCCTCTTTAGTTGCACCTATGAACATTGGGGGAGAAATAAACCAAACCTCATTCACAGGGACCATTAGTGGTAGTAACAACTTGTCTCTCACAGAGTCTTAGCTAACCCGAAGCTGAGAAGTCCTAAATGTTTAGGGTAGAATGCAGTAGCTGTACTCAAGGACCTCTATGCTATATCACAGCTCCTAGACAGAGAACAATGGGTTACCAAGAGTAGCTTATTACTGGACTCTCCATGACCCATGGTTGCACTGGTAACATCCCTGCCATTGTGGAGAGACTCAAAAATGCCACAGGTATCATCATCTTCACCATTTGGTGCCCATTATTTCATCTGCTGGTGGAAAAGTTTGGGTTACTAGCCAATATTTAAGAGTGGCACCTCCATTCTCTCTTGGATGGAAATAATCAGAATTGGAATTAATTGAATAGAGTTGTTAAAACATTTGTTTAACAACAAGTAAAAGCTATTTTTTCATTGGGGGTGTGTCTATGAGCCAGACTAGTTTCGGAGAATTGGAATTGATCAGTACTGGAGACCTTAGTCTGTGAAAATTTTACTTCCTGATTATGTGTCTATTGCAAGATTGTAGTCATAGACCTTCAAAGAAGTAGTTAAAGACTGCCATCTGGAAGACTTTTTTGAGGCTGAATCACTCTTTCACACAGTTATATTTCCTTAGTGATAGACTCTTCCTTTTGGTTGTAAGTCTTGTGAAAAATACCATTTCCTCAGTTGATGATAGTTAATTTTCATGCACAAAAGAACAAAGAAGAGCACCAAAAAATGCACTTATTGAGAACACACAAAACTCCACAACAACAAATTCTCATCACAGCACCAAAATTTATCTTTATGACCTTACTCTGTGATAAGATAAGAGTAGTAACTGTAATAGCTTTAGAACATTAGGAAATGTATTGAAGTGTTAAGCAAAATTATCTCACTATTACTAAAGTGAAGAAAGAAAAAAGAAAAGACACAATGTGAAAACAAAGTGAGCAGTAATTTCTATCAAACAAAGCAGTCCAAGGCAAATGAATGCTCTTAACAGTACTTTAGTGGGTTCTGAAAATAACTTACTTCATAAAGCTACTTGTCCTAGGATAAAATATTCCCCAAATTAAAAAAGTACAACACCATACTCTTCCATCTTAGTGTTGCATTCATTACCTACTTTAATGTTCATCTTTCCAATAAAAAAACTAAGGGAGGAAATAACCTCAAGGTATCTCCTAACCTGTTACTAGAAAAAAAATCAATGACCCACTTTATTATGTTTTTCACAAGAAAACACAGAGAGATATGCAGCTAATTTAGCCATAATCTTTGACCAAATATCTATTGTGAAGACTATAGATACACCACCAGAAACGTATATACATGAAAAAAATGTTAAAAATTCTTAGTAGGTGAGAAATATTGACCTCACTACGCTAAAAGAGATAAGAAACTTAATGAATATTCTTTACATACTTATCTAGTAAGTTGATCTCAACCAGTTGGTTTTATTTGTGCATGAAGTGTTGATGTTCTTCAAAGTAAAAAATCTATAATCAGTCTCTATTTCTTTTGGTAAAGTGTGACTTATTTAAAATATGCAACCGTTCCTAAAGAACTCTCTGTTACTGTGGTACTTAACTCACTTACTTGTTGACTAGATGTAACGTAAAATATTGTTACGTCTCCGTTTGTTAGTTAATTTTCCGTAACTTCGTTCCGACGAACTTTAGCGACACAA